>NC_052164.1:2217218-2281305 GCF_902713615.1 Scyliorhinus canicula
CACCCCCTTCACACGCACCCCTTCACACACACCCCCTCCCCTTCAGACCCCCTTTACACCCCCCCCTTCACACACACCCCCCCTTCACACACCCCCCTTCACACACACACCCCCTTCACACACCCCCCCTTCACACACACACACCCCTTCACACACACCCCCTTCACACACACCCCCCCACACACCCCCTTCACACACACCCCCTCCCCTTCAGACACCCCTTTACACCCCCCCCCTTCCCACACAACCCCCTTCACACAAAACCCCTTCACACACACCCCCCCTCCCCTTCAGACAAGGTCTGATCATTTGTGGTGTAGCCGATTGTGAGCTAAGATTAGTGTGAGAGATGGGGGCGGCAAAGCAAACAGGGTGTCTCCTCCTTCATTATTTCAATTATCCAATTCTTTCTATTGCTGCAACTAATTGTAGTCCCATTGCCCAGGCTCGTGTTAACCAACCTGCAAATGACAGGGTGAACTATCCCCTCAATGGTCTGCTCTCCACATTATTTCAATCACCCCTTTCCACATCTCCCTCACGCTGATCCCATCATGATAACCGAGCCCAAACAATCGCTGCCATCCATATCATAGAATCCCGAGTAACAAGTCTGACAACACCAGGTTAAAGTCCAACATGTTGGTTTCAAACACGAGCTCTCGGAGTGCGGCTCCTTCCTCACTCACTTGCCTTTCCATTATTTGATCTCAGACTGAAACATTTGGGGCGGGATTCTCTGATCCTGAGGCTAAGAGTTTGACGCCCTCGGAAAATGCCGTCGCGATTCCCGACAGCGTCAACACGGCCCAGGATCAGCAATCTGGCCCCTGCACGGTGCTGGAGCCGTTCACGCTGTTCCAGCTGCTGATCTGGCCGTGGAATTGGTGCCGGTGGATGCGCGCATGGCGGCGGGGGGGGGGGGGGGGGGGGGGGGCGTGGGGGGGGGGGGGGGGAGCGCGTAGAGAGGCCCCTGACCGGCGCTGCACCAACCACGCCGGCCCCAATGGCGCCGATTCTCTGCACTGCGGAGAATCACGCCCTGGCATCAGGGCGGCCTGGCACGATTCGCGCGGCCCCCCAGCTGCGCGGGGTCGGAGAATCCCACCCCATGTTCTAATCACAATCCCAGGTTCGATCCCGGCTCTGGGTCACTGTCCATGTGGAGTTTGCACATTCTCCCCGTGTCTGCGTGGGTTTCACCCCCACAACCCAAAGATGTGCAGAGTAGGTGGATTGGCCACGCTAAATTGCCCCTTAATTGGAAAAAATGAATTGGGTACACTAAAATTTATTTTTAAAAAATGTTCTAATCACAATATTTAAAATGATGAGGATATGGTATTAATTGGTGAGTTAAACACTTTAAACAACATCATGAACTCTAAGAAACTCGGAAGGTTTCTCTGTCCCACAGAATATGATCAAGAGACAAGGTCACTGGGCAATAAACAGGTTGCAATGAATTCCACAGCAGCAACCCTTTGTCAAATCACATTGGGAGTTTTTGATGAAGTAACAATAGGTTTATGAGGGTAATGTAGATGGTGTTGTGTATATGGACCTTCAGAAGGTGTTTATATAGTTCCACAGGATAGACTTGTTTGGAAAGTTAAAGGTCACGAGTTAATGGGGCAGGATCAGCACACAAAATGATCAAAGGGAAAGACATCAAAGACATGTGGGAAGTGATTAATTTTCAGTTGACAGGCAAGTATTGAGAGGTCAGTATTCAGATCACTGCTCCTTTTGATATATGTTTATAAAGTAGACTTGAATATATAGGACATCATTTCAAAGTTTGCAGCTGATATAAAACTCAGAAATGTAGAAATGGCAAACAGAACAGCAACAGAGCTCCGGAGGAGATGGAACAAAGAACAAAGAAAATTACAGCACAGGAACAGGCCCTTCGGCCCTCCCAGCCTGCGCCGATCCAGATCCTTTATCTAAACCTGTCGCCTATTTTCCCAGGATCGACTTCCCTCTGTTCCCCGTCCATTCATATTCAAGATGCTATCACGCCCGCCTCCACCACCTCCGTTTCACCTTGAAATCGTGACCCCTTGTAACTGACACCCCCACTCTTGGTAAAAAGCTTCTTGCTATCCACCCTGTCCATACCTCCCATATGGAAAAGTGATGCATATTCAAAGATGATACAAGATGATAACAGGTATTGACAAAGTAGACGTAGAGAGGATGTTTCTTCTTGGTAAGTGGGATTAGGTGGCCAGATTAGAGACGTTCATGCGTAGGTGCAGCCTCGATGGGAAGAAGGGCCTAATTCTGCACGGTACTATTCAGTGATTGTGGGGCAACTAAAAATGAGAGGTCATAGTTTTAGGAAAAGGGGCAGCAGATTTAAAACGGAGGTGAGGAGAAATTACTTCTCTCAAAGGGTGGTGAACCTGTGGATTTCACTACCCCAGAGTGAAGTGGATTTAAGGTGGGTGACAGAGGAACTCAGGTGACATGAGGATTTCTTAAACACGGTGTGTGGTCCTGAGCTGGAATGTGCTGACTGCTGACATTCTATAGAGAACCAAATAAATACTTGAATAAAAAAAATGATTGCAAGGTTTTGAGCTCTTTCAAAGAGCTTAGCAAAGCTACGATGGGCCGAATGGCTTCTTTCTCAGCTGCTTCATTCTATGAAATCTACAATCCTCTCCCATCGAGAGAATGTCAGTTTCATCCTCTTCCACCTCTCAGGCTCCTGACTGGAGATCGTACAGTAGCACAGTGGTTAGAACTCTTGCTTCACAGCGCCAGGGACCCGGGTTCGATTCCCGGCTTGGGTCACTTGTGTGCGGAATCTGCACGTTCTCCCCGTGTCTGCGTGGGTTTCCTCCGGGTGCTCGGTTTCCTCCCACAAGTCCCGAAAGACGTGCTTGTTTGGTGAATTGAACATTCTGAATTCTCCCTCTGTGTACCCGAACAGGCGCCGGAATGTGGCGACTAGGGATTTTCACAGTAATGCCATTGCATGTAAGCCTGCTTGTGACACTAATAAAGATTGTTATTATTATAATTTGGTGATCACAGTGAAGCAGAATCACCGTCTGACACACTGAACAAGTTTATTTCACTCTTTCCTTCCCTATGCTGAGTAACTGGGTGAAAGGGACTGAGGGGCGCAGAGTAAAGGACAGTATCAAGGCGGGATGAAGGGAATCAGGAATACTGTTGGGATCAGATCTACATATCAGAGGATGTCCTGCAAGAACTCACCATGGTCCCTTCAACAGCACCGTCCAAACCTATGACATCTAGAAGGACAAGAGCAGCAGATACCTGGGAGCCCCACCACCTGGAGTTTCCCCTCCAAGTCACTCACTATCCTGACTTGGAAATATATCGGCCGTTCCTTCACTGTCGCTGGGTCAAAATCCTGGAACTCCCTCCCTAACAGCACTATGGGTGTACTTAACAAGAAGGCAGCTCACCACCACCTTCTCAAGGGTAATTAGGGATGGGCAATAAATGTGGGACTTGCCAACGACACCCCACATCCAAGAACAGTAAATGTCAAGTTGAGGTTTTGATGTTTGCTGACTGTAGGAGGCAGTGAGAAATGAGGAGAAATGACTTCACAGTAATGACAAATGAATGCACTGAATCTCAATTTCATCAGGGTCTGGTGATTGAGTAGAAAGTTGAATTTGAAGTTTTTGTGAGCTGGGGGAAGAAGCTAACACAAATAGAGAAAGAAATGGAGAAAGGGTTTGTCAATATTGCTAATGTTATGTTGAGGTGATAATGCTGTTGGATGGGATAGTTTTCATTTGGTACATGTTACATAGATGATGCTACACGGTAGGAACAAATGATGCGGTCTCAATATCAAAGGCATTATAAAAACTGCACACATTGCAGGTACTGATACAGGTGGAATATCATTTCATCACAGCCTCCTGCACACGAGGCTTGCACTCAATGAAAAATCCCTCAGTCTGTCCCTCAGTGTTTGGCTGTAGTTATTAAGCGAGAGATAACAGTTGGAATTCCAGAAGTCTTCAGTGAATCTCTCTGACACACTCAGCGTGATTTGTGCCCCAGTTTCTCGGGCGTGCGACCGTTGACGTGTCAAGCTCCAGGACTGAGTGACACAGGCTGGCAATGTGTGCCGGAGTGGCAACGCGGTCAGAGAACCCACAAGGCCATGAACACGTGAATATTCTTTGGAATTATCCTTTCTGTTTGGTCACATTTTGTGTGCTTTGAGTAGAATCTTGGAGACGAGATTGATGATGAAGTGGGCAGAATGATCCTGCTCAAACTCTGCAAACAGGTGGCAGACATTTTCTGACAAGTTGCCTTGATTTTTTGCCACAAAGGCAAAGATCCTGAAAGTAGAATCATAAGAACATTCTAAATTCAAATTTTTTTTTAAAACCTCTAAATCATCATTAAAAATAAATTATGAGACTGATATCTGTGGGGTTGGATTTTCATTCTCCACATGGGGAGCGGGAGGTAGGGAAAATTCCGGCATGGTCCACCGGTCTCCGGGGGAAATGCCCACAAGTACGGGATTTTCATTGCTGGGGTTTGTAGGCCGGAGCTGGACAGCTGACCTGATCGAAGGCAGCCAGGACAGAGGGCTGCGAATGCAGCCTGCCCAAAAGGCCGACCTCAGGATACCTTACCGGTCATAGCGGGAGCAATCTATCAGCTCCAACCTCTTGTCAGATTTACCGGTCTTGCCGTGCTTCTTGAAATCTAACGGGACCTTGCGAACCATCGTGATCTGGATCTCGCCCATTGAGGGTGGGACCCAGATTTCCACAGTCAGCCGAGCAGATAGTCTCCCCTCGGAGACCCGGGGGCGCGCCGTTTGCACTGGTTTCCACAAACACGGACCAAGAGTACAGGACCTGGGGGGGGGCCTGCGTAGTTGGGCTGTGGGCAGGGTGGCATTCTGGCATCCCCAATGCCACCCTGGGAACCTTGGAACTGCCAGCCTGGCACTGTCACCTGGGTACCCTGTCAATGCCACCCAGGTGCTACACTGGCAATGCCAGAGAGCCCAGGTGGCACTGCCATGATTCCAGGTTGGCAGTGCCAATGTGCCCATGTGGTATCATGCCCATGCCAGAGATTATACCCAGGGGTGTCCTGCCCTTATGAGATGGGGTGCGGGGTCCAGATAACCATCTTGTTGGTGAGTTGGGGTGTGAGATGGGGTCCGAAGGCCGCAGTGAAGGATATACTCTCAATACCCCATCCTTACTGCTTCATCACCTCCACTCTCTACCGCACCTCATGCCCCCATGCCAAGCCATGGTACCATTCATCCACTATACTCTGTATAAAACTAATGAACCCCATGAGAGAATAAGATGTGTAAAAATAACTTTAAAGACATTCGTTCATTGATAGCTTTCCACTTGCTGAAAAAAACTCCTTTTTCCTGCAGTCCATTAAAGCGTTAATCATCTTTAAAATATCAATGGCTGAAACTGCAAGTATTTGAGCCTTCGTAATCTTGTGTAAATAAACATTGTGAAATTGACAGCAGAGATCAAAGAGCCAAAGCTGTCAATCAAGCAATGTTTTCCCTGGGGCTCAGGTGTTTCAGTATTCTAATAGATTTCTGGCCTCTCGGCCGAGCCCATTTTGCATTCTTGGCCTGGATTGGCGGAATATATTTGAAGGGGTGGTCAACTCCACAGAGGCATCTCTCACACTCTGTCATCCCAGATTCTGATCCTCATTTCCACACAGGCATGGGGGCAGGGGTGGCAATGGTGAAGGGAGAAATTAAAGGGACAGGTATTTCCTCCTAACTTAGTAGTTGGGCAGCACGGTAGCCTTGTGGATAGCACAATCGCTTCACAGCTCCAGGGTCCCAGGTTCGATTCCGGCTTGGGTCATTGTCTGTGCGGAGTCTGCACATCCTCCCCGTGTGTGTGTGGGTTTCCTCCGGGTGCTCCGGTTTCCTCCCACACTCCAAAGATGTGCAGGTTAGGTGGATTGGCATGCTAAATTGCCCCTGAGTGTCCAAAATTGCCCTTCGTGTTGGGTGGGGCTACTGGGTTATGGGGATAGGGTGGAGGTGTTGACCTTGGGTAGGGTGCTCTTTCCAAGAGCCGGTGCAGACTCGGTGGGCCGAATGGCCTCCTTCCGCACTGTAAATTCTATGTAATGTGTCGCCAACTCCAACGTTTTTTGTGACTCTTTACAGGTGTTGCTGACCATGTTCCAGAAAGTTAGATGTTGATGGATTTTTGATGGATAAAGGAATTAAAGATTATGGAACTAACCGATTTGGGCAGCTGTCATTGACTGTCAGCCCCCAGAGGAGAGGATTCCGCATTGTCTTGTCTATTGGGATTACAATGAATATGTCAGTGAACCCTGACTTTCAGTGACCTTCCAGCGGGAATGATGTTGGGGTGAGGATGGGGTGCAGGTCAGATTTAACCCTCTCTCTGGCCCTGCAAAGTCAAATCAGTCTAAACCTGGACAAGCTGCAAAATGGGTCCAAACCCTACCCAAGCTATCAGTGGACAGGCTGGCTTTAGACTGGGGAATGAAGGAGTTCTCACACTGATAGGGACAGTAACCTGGGCTGGGTTTTAGCAGAATCTTACCTGGACGGTTCATTATCCTTCCGCCATCTGGAAAATACAAAAGAGACAGACGTGACTATCTGTGGGAAACTCTCTGTTGACATTGATTAACACATTAACATTGATTCTGCTGCAGTTTTAACAGATTCACCTGCATGCAGTGAATTACTTTGACTGTTGCTGCGGAGACAGGTGAAGCATGATGAGATTGCACAAAGAACACGGCTCAGAATGTTCAGTGAATCTACTTTTCATTCAATTGTTTGAGGAATATTGATGCAGAAGCTCAGTAAGAAGTCTTACACCAGGTTAAAGTCCAACATGTTTGTTTCAAACACTAGCTTTCGGAGCGCTGCTCCTTCCTTAGGTGACCTGAGGAAGTGCTCCGAAAGCTCGTGTTTGTAACAAACCTGTTGGACTGTAACCTGGTGTAAGACTTCTTACTGAGTTCACCCCAGTCCAACGCCGGCATCTCCACATTGATGCAGAAGCTGTCATTGACAATGTTAGTGAAGATCGTGTTTTTGCTCCACATCCCTCTCTCCCACACTGGGATAAAGGAAGCTAACATGTTTACACCTTGACACCAAGAATGTTGAAAAAGCTGACTTTCCCTGGATTATTGAGAATTTCTAGGTTACATTGACTGAGATGAGTTGATGTAGTTTCCAGGTCTGGCCTGAGGTTGGGTTGGTTGCTGGAGTCACCCAGGCCGACCCGCCTCGGCTCCTGGGTTGGGGATTGAACTCAATGTGAGGCTCCAACCAGAGTCTTTCCAGAAACAAAGTGATGGAACGCTGCAGCAACTTAGACACCACAACTCCGCAATAACTTCAAACATTAAAACTGATCTCTCTCAGTGAATGGGTGATGAACTGATTCACTCCAATGCAGAATTCTTTCAGAGATGAACATTGAGGATGTGGGATATGAATAGTTTGGGATATGTTGTGTGGTGAGGGGATTGTGCTCAGGATGAAGTGAGGTACCTCTGGCTCCCTTCGTCAGGGTTTTCCTCACATCATAACCGGGCCTGTTGTCAAATCATTGATAGAGATTAATCACAGTGATTGATCAATAACTCGATTAGCACTGGATCATGTGACTGCTAATTAAATGGACCTTGCTCTTTTTAAATCTAAAAATGTCCATGTTCCAATGGATTATTAATCACAAACACTGCCTGCTGGAAAAGAGCAGAAACAAAGGGCAGGTTCTTCCGTTTGGCAGACATATTGATGCCGGCGCAGGAACCGTGCCCTTTTACGACTGAAATACCGCAGCCACACCTGGACCGATGCTAGGGCAGCAGGGTAGCATGGTGGTTAGCATAAATGCTTCACAGCTCCAGGGTCCCAGGTTCGATTCCGGCTTTGGTCACTGTCTGTGTGGAGTCTGCACGTCCTCCCCGTGTGTGCGTGGGTTTCCTCCGGGTGCTCCGGTTTCCTCCCACAGTCCAAAGATGTGCGGGTTAGGTGGATTGGCCATGCTAAATTGCCCGTAGTGTCCTAATAAAAGTAATGTTAAGGGGGGGGGTGTTGGGTTACGGGTATAGGGTGGATACGTGGGTTTGAGTAGGGTGATCATGGCTCGGCACAACATCGAGGGCCGAAGGGCCTGTTCTGTGCTGTACTGTTCTATGTTCTATGATTCTGCTCCCATCGAGGGGCAGCACCAGCGCCGTGTGAAACACACTGATTCCCATGAAAAACAGGGCCGGATTCACCGGGTCCGTGACTGACACTCGGGAGGCTGACAAGCTGCAGCCGCAGATACACACATTACACTCCCCACACACACTCATCCCAGCCCCACACACACATTACACTCCCCACACACACTCATCCCAGCCGCACACACACATTACACTCCCCACACACACTCATCCCAGCCACACACACATTACACTCCCCACACACACTCATCCCAGCCGCACACACACATTACACTCCCCACACACACTCATCCCAGCCGCACACACACATTACACTCCCCACACACACTCATCCCAGCCCCACACACACATTACACTCCCCACACACACTCATCCCAGCCGCACACACACATTACACTCCCCCACACCCACTCATCCCAGCCACACACACACATTACACTCCCCACACACACTCATCCCAGCCACACACACACATTACACTCCCCACACACACTCATCCCAGCCACACACACACATTACACTCCCCACACACACTCATCCCAGCCACACACACACATTACACTCCCCACACACACTCATCCCAGCCCCACACACACATTACACTCCCCACACACACTCATCCCAGCCCCACACACACATTACACTCCCCACACACACTCATCCCAGCCGCACACACACATTACACTCCCCACACACACTCATCCCAGCCACACACAGACATTACACTCCCCACACACACTCATCCCAGCCCCACACACACATTACACTCCCCACACACACTCATCCCAGCCCCACACACATTACACTCCCCACACACACTCATCCCAGCCCCACACACACATTACACTCCCCACACACACTCATCCCAGCCGCACACACACATTACACTCTCCACACACACTCATCCCAGCCGCACACACACATTACACTCCCCACACACACTCATCCCAGCCGCACACACACATTACACTCCCCACACACACTCATCCCAGCCCCACACACACATTACACTCCCCACACACACTCATCCCAGCCCCACACACACATTACACTCCCCACACACACTCATCCCAGCCGCACACACACATTACCCTCCCCACACACACTCATCCCAGCCGCACACACACATTACCCTCCCCACACACACTCATCCCAGCCACACACACATTACCCTCCCCACACACACTCATCCCAGCCACACACACATTACCCTCCCCACACACACTCATCCCAGCCGCACACACACATTACACTCCCCACACACACTCATCCCAGCCGCACACACACATTACACTCCCCACACACACTCATCCCAGCCGCACACACATTACACTCCCCACACACACTCATTCCAGCCCCACACACACATTACACTCCCCACACACACTCATCCCAGCCGCGCACACACATTACCCTCCCCACACACACTCATCCCAGCCCCACACACACATTACACTCCCCACACACACTCATCCCAGCCACACACACACATTACACTCCCCACACACACTCATCCCAGCCACACACACACATTACACTCCCCACACACACTCATCCCAGCCCCACACACACATTACACTCCCCACACACACTCATCCCAGCCACACACACACATTACACTCCCCACACACACTCATCCCAGCCCCACACACACATTACACTCCCCACACACACTCATCCCAGCCCCACACACACATTACACTCCCCACACACACTCATCCCAGCCACACACACATTACACTCCCCACACACACCCATCCCAGCCACACACACATTACACTCCCCACACACACTCATCCCAGCCGCACACACACACTACCCTCCCCACACACACTCATCCCAGCCACACACACATTACACTCCCCACACACACTCATCCCAGCCGCACACACACATTACACTCCCCACACACACTCATCCCAGCCGCACACACACATTACACTCCCCACACACACCCATCCCAGCCACACACACATTACACTCCCCACACACACTCATCCCAGCCGCACACACACACTACCCTCCCCACACACACTCATCCCAGCCACACACACACATTACACTCCCCACACACACTCACCCCAGCCCCACACACACACATTACACTCCCCACACACACCCATCCCAGCCACACACACATTACACTCCCCACACACACTCATCCCAGCCGCACACACACACTACCCTCCCCACACACACTCATCCCAGCCACACACACACATTACACTCCCCACACACACTCATCCCAGCCCCACACACACATTACATTCCCCACACACACTCATCCCAGCCCCACACACACATTACATTCCCCACACACACTCATCCCAGCCCCACACACACATTACACACCCCACACACACTCATCCCAGCCACACACACACTTACACTCCCCACACACACTCATCCCAGCCCCACACACACATTACACTCCCCACACACACTCACCCCAGCCGCACACACACATTACACTCCCCACACACACTCATCCCAGCCACACACAGACATTACACTCCCCACACACACTCATCCCAGCCCCACACACACATTACACTCCCCACACACACTCATCCCAGCCCCACACACACATTACACTCCCCACACACACTCATCCCAGCCGCACACACACATTACACTCCCCACACACACTCATCCCAGCCACACACAGACATTACACTCCCCACACACACTCATCCCAGCCCCACACACACATTACACTCCCCACACACACTCATCCCAGCCCCACACACATTACACTCCCCACACACACTCATCCCAGCCCCACACACACATTACACTCCCCACACACACTCATCCCAGCCGCACACACACATTACACTCTCCACACACACTCATCCCAGCCGCACACACACATTACACTCCCCACACACACTCATCCCAGCCGCACACACACATTACACTCCCCACACACACTCATCCCAGCCCCACACACACATTACACTCCCCACACACACTCATCCCAGCCCCACACACACATTACACTCCCCACACACACTCATCCCAGCCGCACACACACATTACCCTCCCCACACACACTCATCCCAGCCGCACACACACATTACCCTCCCCACACACACTCATCCCAGCCACACACACATTACCCTCCCCACACACACTCATCCCAGCCACACACACATTACCCTCCCCACACACACTCATCCCAGCCGCACACACACATTACACTCCCCACACACACTCATCCCAGCCGCACACACACATTACACTCCCCACACACACTCATCCCAGCCGCACACACATTACACTCCCCACACACACTCATTCCAGCCCCACACACACATTACACTCCCCACACACACTCATCCCAGCCGCGCACACACATTACCCTCCCCACACACACTCATCCCAGCCCCACACACACATTACACTCCCCACACACACTCATCCCAGCCACACACACACATTACACTCCCCACACACACTCATCCCAGCCACACACACACATTACACTCCCCACACACACTCATCCCAGCCCCACACACACATTACACTCCCCACACACACTCATCCCAGCCACACACACACATTACACTCCCCACACACACTCATCCCAGCCCCACACACACATTACACTCCCCACACACACTCATCCCAGCCCCACACACACATTACACTCCCCACACACACTCATCCCAGCCACACACACATTACACTCCCCACACACACCCATCCCAGCCACACACACATTACACTCCCCACACACACTCATCCCAGCCGCACACACACACTACCCTCCCCACACACACTCATCCCAGCCACACACACATTACACTCCCCACACACACTCATCCCAGCCGCACACACACATTACACTCCCCACACACACTCATCCCAGCCGCACACACACATTACACTCCCCACACACACCCATCCCAGCCACACACACATTACACTCCCCACACACACTCATCCCAGCCGCACACACACACTACCCTCCCCACACACACTCATCCCAGCCACACACACACATTACACTCCCCACACACACTCACCCCAGCCCCACACACACACATTACACTCCCCACACACACCCATCCCAGCCACACACACATTACACTCCCCACACACACTCATCCCAGCCGCACACACACACTACCCTCCCCACACACACTCATCCCAGCCACACACACACATTACACTCCCCACACACACTCATCCCAGCCCCACACACACATTACATTCCCCACACACACTCATCCCAGCCCCACACACACATTACATTCCCCACACACACTCATCCCAGCCCCACACACACATTACACACCCCACACACACTCATCCCAGCCACACACACACTTACACTCCCCACACACACTCATCCCAGCCCCACACACACATTACACTCCCCACACACACTCACCCCAGCCGCACACACACATTACACTCCCCACACACACTCATCCCAGCCACACACAGACATTACACTCCCCACACACACATTACACTCCCCACACACACTCATCCCAGCTGCACACACACATTACACTCCCCACACACACTCATCCCAGCTGCACACACACATTACACTCCCACACACACTCATCCCAGCCGCACACACACATTACCCTCCCCACACACACTCATCCCAGCCTCACACACACGTTACACTCCCCACACACACTCATCCCAGCCGCACACACACATTACCCTCCCCACACACACTCATCCCAGCCACACACACACATTACACTCCCCACACACACTCATCCCAGCCACACACACACATTACACTCCCCACACACACTCATCCCAGCCAACAAGATGGCACTGGGTGTGCTGGAGCGCGCCCATCCTGTTGGTGGGTTGTCTGGAGTCTAATTCACTAATGAAAGATATGCTCCTTGCGCCAGGCTTGGTTGTTGTGTCAATAGAGTAACATGGATCACCAATCACTGATTCATCACTATTCGTTTCCCCGTGAGCAGGACAAGGCAGCTGTTTACCTTCCATATAAATCTGCTTCCAAAATGAATGAATCATTGTGTCTGCCGTGACAGGTTTTTACTTGGAATATTGTTAATGTGTTTGGCAGATGTCTCGGCTTCGGCTAAGGTGCAGCCAATAAGCCAGGGTGGAGCTCGTTGCAATGACCTCAGTTTTGAGTCCAAACTCGCCTCGCCTGGTTTAGTAACACCTTTAACTATCTTCACGTGTCAACCCACAGCCCAAATATGCGTCTTCCACCCTATTGGAGTGAGTGACTGGCGCTTTGGACCAATCGCAGCTCATTCCCGGAGGAGTTTAGCATTAGTTTGCAGTGGGCTGTGGTCCAAGTTCCAACACTGACTCTGTGGCTGTGATACAGGCCGCACCCACATAAACATGCAGATTATCCATTTACCTCCTCTGCAGGGGATCCAGGCCACAGTGATTGACGGAACTGGCAGGGTAGTGTCGCCTGAAGAACAGCCTTTAAAGAAAAAGCAGCAGCAATTAATACAGCTCCATTTCACTTTGAACACACACCAATCAGATCAACTGCAAAGTCATTACCCTGTGACTCCAAACATCAAACTAACCAGTTCTCTCTCAATTAACCCCTTGAGAACTCAACTGGAAAAATCTCAGCTCTGGAATGAGATTGAAGATCAAACGGCCGGGTTTGGATGAAGCAAGGCCTTCAGACTCACCCTCCCAGCCTCTCCTCTTGCTGTCAGTCTCCCCTGCTTCACCTGCCCCTGTGGCAACTCATTCCAGCTACTGATCACCTCCCATTACTCTCAGGATCCCAGGAAGGACGCGGCATTAATTAGCTGCCGGTTTCAAACCGCGTCCTGGTTTCCTTTCTCTGTCTGACAACAAAAACCACTTCGCCTCCGAACTCTTACCTTAAACCCAAAATATCAGTTACACCAAATTCTGGCTTTATTAATTCATTCATGGCCAATGCCAATATTTCTTAGCTATCGATCTCCCTGATCTCTGAGTCAAGAGGTTAAAATCTAAACGCACTGTGGCAGGGTAATGAGCCATGTGTATGGGGGTGACTATTGGTCACTATTGGGGGTCACTGTGCCAGGGTAATGAGCCATGTGTATGGGGGTGACTATTGGTCACTATTGGGGGTCACTGTGCCAGGGTAATGAGCCATGTGTATGGGGGTGACTATTGGTCACTATTGGGGGTCACTGTACCAGGGTAATGAGCCATGTGTATGGGGGTGACTATTGGTCACTATTGGGGGTCACTGTGCCAGGGTAATGAGCCATGTGTATGGGGGTGACTATTGGCAATATCAACTGCCCCCAGGGGGCTTCAATTGGAACTATTGACCTCCCTCCTGCCTGGGGTGCAGCTCGAGAGGTCAATCTCACATGTGACCCCAAACATGGAAAGCGACCCTAACCTTTGCACCCCGTGCCCACACATGCTAACTTTCAGAGCTCACAGGCGGAGTCAGAGAGCACGGTTAATTTTTAAAAATATTATTACACAGGATGTGGGTGTCGCTGGCTTGGTCAACATTTGATGCCCATTCCTAGTTGCCCTACAGAAGGTGGTGATGTGCTGCCTTCTTGAACCACTACAGTCCGTGTGGTGTAAGTACATCCACTGTGCTGTTAGGGAGGGAGTTCCAGGGTGTTGCCCCAGCAACAGTAAAGGAACGGCCGATATATTTCCAAGTCAGGATGGTGAGTGACTTGGAGGGGAACTTCCAGGTGGTGAGGTTCCTGTGGTAGTCAACACTGTTGTATTATATTGTATATACTGGTATTACGGTAAGACCCCTGTACTACAGGTATGGGGGTAGATCCCTGCCTGCTGGCTCCGCCCAGTAGACGGAGTATAAATGTGTGTGCTCTCCGTACAGCAGCCGTTTCGCCAGCTGCTGTAGGAGGCCTCACATCTCTGTAATAAAGCCTCAATTACATTCTACTCTCATCTCGTGGTAATTGATAGTGCATCAGTTCCCAGGTATCTGCTGCTCTTGTCCTTCTAGATGCTGATAGCCGTGGGTTTGGAAGGTGCTGCCGAAGGAGCCTTGGTGAGTTCCTGCAGTGCATCTTGTAGATGGGACACACGGCTGCTACTGTTCATCGGTGGTGGAGCGAGTGAATGTTTGTTGAAGGGATGCCAATCAAGCGGCTGCTTTGTCCTGGATGGTGTTGAGTGTTGTTGGAGCTGCGCTCATCCAGGCAAGTGGAGAGTATTTCATCACACTCCTGACTTGTGTCTTGTAGATGGTGAGCAGGCTTTGGGGGGGGGGGGGGGGGGGTCAAGAGGTGAGTTACTCACCGCAGGATTCCGAGTGTCTGACCTGCTATTGTAGCCACAGTATTTATATGGCTAGTCAAGTTTAGTTTCTGGTCAATGGTAACCGGCAGGATGTTGATAGTGGGGGAGACCATTGAACATCAAGAGGAGATAGTTACTCTCTTGTTGGTCATTGCCTGGCACTTGTGTGGCACGAATATTACTTGACACGTTTCAGTCCAATTCTCCCAGGGCATTGAGTCTAGTTACAGGCTCCAAATGTCTTTCTGTTGTTGATTAACTAACTAGGCCCAGACCGAGAATTGGTCTTTATTCCTGCGCTGCGAGTCTCACCTTGGTTGAGTCACCCAGGTAGTTTTGGAGAGGAGTGATGTGGACAGTGGGCTAGGAAGGCAGGGTCTCTTCTCAGAAGGACTTTGGGTTTTATAACAATTTGACAATGGTGGGTGCACCCTCGAAAGCATTTATTTGATTTAATTTCGCAACTTGCCCTGGTATTATTTGACCCCTATGTTGTTGACCCTGTCTCAGAAACACTCGGCTCCCATACCTGACCAGCTCTGATGGGAGGGAGGATGGGAGGGAGGATGGGAGGGAGGATGGGAGGGAGGGATGAATGGGAGATAATGGGGTTTTGGGGGGACGGGAGGGAGGATGGGAGGGAGGATGGGAGGGAGGATGGGAGGGAGGATGGGAGGGAGGATGGGAGGGAGGGATGGGAGGGAGGGATGGATGGGAGACAATGGGGTTTTGGGGGGACGGGAGGGAGGATGGGAGAGAGGATTGGAGGGAGGGATGGGAGGGAGGGATCGATGGGAGGATGGGATGGGGCATGAGAGGGGTCATGGGAGGGAGGATGGGAGGGAGGATGGGAGGGAGGGATGGGAGGGAGGGATGGGAGGGAGGATGGGAGGGAGGATGGGAGAGAGGATTGGAGGGAGGGATGGGAGGGAGGGATGGATGGGAGGATGGGATGGGGCATGAGAGGGGTCATGGGAGGGAGGATGGGAGGGAGGATGGGAGGGAGGGATGAATGGGAGACAATGGGGTTTTGGGGGGACGGGAGGGAGGATGGGAGGGAGGGATGGGAGGGAGGATGGGGAGAGAGGATGGGAGGGAGGGATGGGAGGGAGGATGGGAGGGAGGATGGGAGGGAGGATGGAGGGAGGATGGGAGGGAGGATGGGAGGGAGGGATGGATGGGGGACAATGGGGTTTTGGGGGGATGGGAGGGAGGATGGGAGGGAGGATGGGAGGGAGGGATGGGAGGGAGGATGGGAGGGAGGATGGGAGGGAGGGATGGATGGGAAACAATGGGGTTTGGGGGGACGGGAGGGAGTTTAAGTTGGTGGCAGGTTCTTTATTTTCACACCCAAGCCACCTTCTCATTGGCTACGACATTTATTCCTTAGTTTTGGGAGATATGTGTCAAAGTGTTTGGCAAGATCTGGAGGATTCTTCAATCATTGCCCTTGATGGTTTCTGCGCTGGGAAATGTGATGCAAACTGCATTCTGGGTCAGGAAGAGGGCTGGGTTAATGCTGCTTCTGAGGGTCCACTTGTGTGAGAGTGCCGAGGGCCCACTAGGCACCCTCAGATCTCCCCTTCCTGTATCCACAATTGTCTGAGAGAGCCCCTCCCTCGGCACTCCCTGTGCTGGGGCTGTTTCCATGGGTTCCCCCTGGGATCGATATCCTAATCCCATTATTCATCATCTTCAATTGGGATTCTGATTGAGAAACTGAGGCGGTTTAAGGCTGACCAGATTTCACTTTGTGCCTGTCTGACCTTTCAACACCCACCGATATAAAGGTTACCCCGAGTTATAATTGCTGATTAAACTTTGCTAGAAGGAGACAGCAGTCCCCAAAACAGGGTGGTCTTTATCGCACTCGACAATGTAACCAGAGCCCCTCACTTTCTCCTGCAGTCCGTCAGGGTGATGCCTTGTTCTGACACTTTAAACTGGACGATGGTGGCTTGAGGAAGTGGCTCCTTTTCCAGAGTGAGCGAAGCTGCTTTCAGAACAGCTTGTGGTCCAGTCAGAGACTCCATGGTCACTGAGCTCAAATACAGAACAGAACACACTGTGGAAAGAGGAAAGGCCTCATTAACACCTCCAAATTAAACCAAACGCATTTCTATTGCACCTTTCACACCTGCAGGACATCCCAAACAACATCACAACAAATGGGAAGGATTACAACTAAAGTTGTAATGTAGGAACCACAGGAGCCAGTTTATACAGAGCAAGATCCCACACACAGCAACGTGGTAAAGGCTCGGTAATCTGGTTTCGTGATTCTGGTTGAAGGCGATGGGCGTGATTCAGCGGTTTTGAAACTATGTCCGGTTTTGGCCAGTTTGGCGGCTGTTTCTGGGTGGCCGCAGCGCCCAGATTCACCGTGCTTTTCACCGGCACTACCGAGACCAAACTTTAGTTGATTCCCTGTTGGTGAGCTGAGCCCACAGCAGGAATGGCACCTCACAGATCCGGGTCCCCCCCTCCCCACTTTCAGGCCCCCCCTCCCCACTTTATGGATTCTCCATTTAACACCCCCAACACTTCTCATGAGCCCTGGAACCCCCTGTCACCACCCCCCCCCCCCCCCACTCTAATGGGAAAGCCCTCCCTCCCACCCCCGCCACTGGGTCTGACCCCTGCCAGTGCCAACCTGGGCACTTTGACACTGTCTGGATGGGCACCCTGGTGATGGCAGTGCCAAAGTGCCCAGATGCCCTGTTCCTGACTAGCCGGGGGCCTATAATAGCCTGAGACACCCCAGAGTGAGTTAGGTAACGTGCGATTGGTCCGGCGCCCAGTGAGGATCCCGTTGCATCCGGCTCCGCGCTGGGCGGAACGTGGTGGCTGAACTGTGCCCTAAATATTCCCATTAGGACAACAGGAAAGCCCGCCTGTCCTTCCTCGGAATGATGGGCGTGTGTTTCAGTGAGTCAGTGGGAGGGTGGCTGGGGTCTCAGTTTGATGTGAAGGAATGGTTTCGGGAAGGAGTTAATTGTCCAGGGAGCTCCGTAATTGCTGTGAAATCCTGAGTGTCTTTACACAGGGAATGGGGGCTCTGTAATCACCAGAAACCAGTCCCAGCCGTTTCCATGGTGATGATGGAAATGGGGGATATCAGTTGATTGGGGCTGGTTTAGCACACTGGGCTAAATCGCTGGCTTTGAAAGCAGACCAAGGCAGGCCAGCAGCACGGTTCAATTCCCATACCAGCCTCCCCGAACAGGCGCCGGAATGTGGCGACTAGGGGCTTTTCACAGTAACTTCATTTGAAGCCTACTTGTGACAATAAGCGATTTTCATTTCATTTCATGTGTCAGTAACTCTGTGGCACTGTAGCCTCTTAAAGAAAATTTGTTCACCTTCATTAAATTGAGGGCCATCTGAGGAAAGGCCTCAACACTTTCCCTAACACTGCACAATCCCAGCTGCAAATCCTGTACAATCCCAGCTGCAAATCCTGCACAATCCCAGGTGCAAATCCTGCACAATCCCAGCTGCAAATCCACTGCACAATCCCAGCTGCAAATCCTGTACAATCCCAGCTGCAAATCCTGCACAATCCCAGCTGCAAATCCTGTACAATCCCAGCTGCAAATCCTGCACAATCCCAGCTGCAAATCCTGTACAATCCCAGCAGCAAATCCTGTACAATCCCAGCTGCAAATCCTGCACAATCCCAGCTTCAAATCCTGTACAATCCCAGCTGCAAATCCTGCACAATCCCAGCTGCAAATCCTGTACAATCCCAGCTGCAAATCCTGCACAATCCCAGCTGCAAATCCTGTACAATCCCAGCTGCAAATCCTGTACAATCCCAGCTGCAAATCCTGTACAATCCCAGCTGCAAATCCTGTACAATCCCAGCTGCAAATCCTGCACAATCCCAGCTGCAAATCCTGTACAATCCCAGCTGCAAATCCTGTACAATCCCAGCTGCAAATCCTGTACAATCCCAGCTGCAAATCCTGCACAATCCCAGCTGCAAATCCTGCACAATCCCAGCTGCAAATCCTGCACAATCCCAGCTGCAAATCCTGCACAATCCCAGCTGCAAATCCTGCACAATCCCAGCTGCAAATCCTGCACAGCTTTGAACAAAGTTTGAGAAGGCCTGGATCTCAGTAATAGACAAACAGCAATATCTTAACTTTGGACAGTAAATTAAAGTGCGATAACAGATCAAACAGCTATTACAGGCAGGTACTTCTCCTTCCATTTTAATTTCTCTCAGATCTAACAAGGGGCTGATCCTGTATTGTCTGTTAAATGCTCATTTAAAATGCCTCCTGTTTATTCCCAACACTGTCCCGCACTCCGTTATTGCTTTGACTCAGTGATGCTGACACAGATTGAGGGCATTAACCCTAACCCCACACCCTCAGCAATGTTTACACTGACCTGCGCTCTGCTTTGTCAGAGGTGATGGGCTGTCTGCCGAGTCAGGGCTACTTTCTTCACCCTTATCAATGAAACATTCTGCAAAATGAACAAACGGTTGTGTTAAGGAAGGTGTGGAGAGATATCTCGCTGTCTGAAAGGCTCTAGCCTGTTCACTGATTATGTAAGCCTTGACTCGCTCTCCCATTCTTCCTCCGTCTTGTAGCCCCCCCGCCACCCCCCAAACTCATCCACAAGGATGATGGCTCCTTGCAGTCCGGGTCAGGGTAGGGTTACTGATGCAGCTACACCGTGACCACGGTCCTCACGGGGATTGGGCCTTTTGTTTTCTCTTCCTGTACTCAAGGACACATCTGAGCGCTGAGATCACACAGCTCAGTAACCGTGCACAGAATCCAGTGGCCTGGGGCCCCAATACTGCCTCTCGGAGCTGAGGGTAAACAGATATTATACTGCCAGCGAGGCGCAGGGTGCACAGTCCAGTTTAAGTAGTGTCCAGGCGGCTCAGTGATGTAAAAGGCTGTGAACTGACCATCTTGGCCAGGCACATGTGGAAGTTTCAGTGTTATGAAGCAGCTCACAGCAGTTGGGCCCTGACCCCATCCCAGCCACACCCCTGGCCTTACCCCATCCCAACCACACCCCTGGCCTTACCCCATCCCAACCACACCCCAAGCCTTACCCCATCCCAACCACACCCCATCCCAACCACACCCCGAGCCTTACCCCATCCTAACCACACCCCGAGCCTTACCCCATCCCAACCACACCCCATCCCAACCACACCCCGAGCCTTACCCCATCCCAACCACACCCCGAGCCTTACCCCATCCCAACCACACCCCATCCCAACCACACCCCGAGCCTTACCCCATCCCAACCACACCCCATCCCAACCGCACCCCGAGCCTTACCCCATCCCAACCACACCCCATCCCAACCACACCCCGAGCCTTACCCCATCCCAACCACACCCCGAGCCTTACCCCATCCCAACCACACCCCATCCCAACCACACCCCGAGCCTTACCCCATCCCAACCACACCCCGAGCCTTACCCCATCCAACCACACCCCGAGCCTTACCCCATCCCAACCACACCCCATCCCAACCACACCCCAGGCCTTACCCCATCCCAACCACACCCCGAGCCTTACCCCATCCCAACCACACCCCATCCCAACCACACCCCGAGCCTTACCCCATCCCAACCACACCCCATCCCAACCACACCCCGAGCCTTACCCCATCCCAACCACACCCCGAGCCTTACCCCATCCCAACCACACCCCTGGCCTTACCCCATCCCAACCACACCCCATCCCAACCACACCCCAGGCCTTACCCCATCCCAACCACACCCCTGGCCTTACCCCATCCCAACCGCACCCCAGGCCTTACCCCATCCCAACCACACCCCATCCCAACCACACCCCGAGCCTTACCCCATCCCAACCACACCCCATCCCAACCACACCCCGAGCCTTACCCCATCCCAACCACACCCCGAGCCTTACCCCATCCCAACCACACCCCTGGCCTTACCCCATCCCAACCACACCCCATCCCAACCACACCCCAGGCCTTACCCCATCCCAACCACACCCCTGGCCTTACCCCATCCCAACCGCACCCCAGGCCTTACCCCATCCCAACCACACCCCATCCCAACCACACCCCAGGCCTTACCCCATCCCAACCGCACTCCTGGCCTTACCCCATCCCAACCACACCCCATCCCAACCACACCCCTGGCCTTACCCCATCCCAACCGCACTCCTGGCCTTACCCCATCCCAACCACACCCCGAGCCTTACCCCATCCCAAACGCACCCCTGGCCTTACCCCATCCCAACCACACCCCAGGCCTTACCCCATCCCAACCACACCCCAGGCCTTACCCCATCCCAACCACACCCCAGGCCTTACCCCATCCCAACCGCACTCCTGGCCTTACCCCATCCCGACTTGATCCCTGGCGTTACCCCATCCCAACCACACCCCAGGCCTTACCCCATCCCAACCACACCCCTGGCCTTACCCCATCCCAACCACACCCCTGGCCTTACCCCATCCCAACCACACCCCATCCCAACCACACCCCTGGCCTTACCCCATCCCAACCACACCCCTGGCCTTACCCCATCCCAACCACACCCCTGGCCTTACCCCATCCCAACCACACCCCATCCCAACCACACCCCTGGCCTTACCCCATCCCACCACACCCCGAGCCTTACCCCATCCCAACCACACCCCATCCCAACCACACCCCTGGCCTTACCCCATCCCAACCACACCCCATCCCAACCACACCCCTGGCCTTACCCCATCCCAACCACACCCCGAGCCTTACCCCATCCCAACCACACCCCATCCCAACCACACCCCGAGCCTTACCCCATCCCAACCGCACTCCTGGCCTTACCCCATCCCAACCACACCCCATCCCAACCACACCCCTGGCCTTACCCCATCCCAACCACACCCCTGGCCTTACCCCATCCCAACCACACCCCATCCCAACCACACCCCGAGCCTTACCCCATCCCAACCACACCCCGAGCCTTACCCCATCCCAACCGCACTCCTGGCCTTACCCCATCCCAACCACACCCCGAGCCTTACCCCATCCCAACCGCACCCCTGGCCTTACCCCATCCCAGCCACACCCCATCCCAACCACACCCCTGGCCTTACCCCATCCCAACCACACCCCTGGCCTTACCCCATCCCAACCACACCCCATCCCAACCACACCCCTGGCCTTACCCCATCCCAACCACACCCCGAGCCTTACCCCATCCCAACCGCACTCCTGGCCTTACCCCATCCCAACCACACCCCATCCCAACCACACCCCGAGCCTTACCCCATCCCAACCGCACTCCTGGCCTTACCCCATCCCAACCACACCCCGAGCCTTACCCCATCCCAACCACACCCCTGGCCTTACCCCATCCCAACTTGACCCCTGGCCTTACCCCATCCCTGACCCCATCCCCTTGACCCCTGGCCTTACCCCATCCCTAACCCCATCCCCTTGACCCCTGGCCTTACCCCATCCCTGACCCCATCCCCTTGACCCCTGGCCTTACCCCATCCCTGACCCCATCCCCTTGACCCCTGGCCTTACCCCATCCCGACTTGACCCCTGGCCTTACCCCATCCCTGACCCCATCCCCTTGACCCCTGGCCTTACCTTATTGCCAGCCCGAACCCAATCCTGACTTGACTCCTGATCATACCCCATCCCAACCTGACTCCTGATCTGACCTTGGCCCTACCCCTGACCCCACCCTGATCCTCGCCAATACTCCAAACCCGTTCTGACCCTACCCCCAGCCTTGACCCCATCATAGCCGTTAACCTTGACCTTTCCTCATCCTGACCTCTCTCTTGCCCTGGTGATTCCGTTGAGAGAGATTTGCTGAAATTGGTTCTCACCTTCCTTGGGTAAGTTTAGTTTGCAGGGTAAGCTCATGGCAGAGATGCAATGTTGGTACACAAGAGCTGACAGACTCCCTGTTCGACAAACAGAACAAAGAACACAGTTAGCACCAGCTGGCAATCCACAGCAAATTCTCAGTGTATTTGTTCAGAGTGACAGTCAGCCCATTGTGGGGGCTAGTTAGAGGGCGTGAGGATACAGACTGTCACTCCAGGCTGACAGAGTGAGCAGTGTCAGAAGTCCTATAACGGGAGCCTGTGTAACATTCCTTACCGAAATAGGGCTCCTTGGGACATCCTTTCAAACATACTCCTTTCCGGGAGAATTCAATCAGGAAATGTCGAATCAAATCAGTGGAAGATTCTGTTTACAAAGGGAATAAGAGGATTAGAAATAGAGAGGTCAACTGTCTTTTTATTCTGTTTCTATCATATATTTATCTAAATAATTAATTATGCAGCTCCTTGTTGTACCTGTCCATCTATAGAAGTCGGTCTCTTTTTTTAAAAATTTAGTGTATCCAGGGGCAATTTAGCATGGCCAATCCATCTACCCTGCACATCGTTGGGCTGTGGGGGCGAAACCCACGCAGACACGGGGAGAATGTGCAAACTGCACACGGACAGTGACCCAGGGCCGGGATTGAACCTGGGACCTCGGCGCGGTGAGGCAGCAGTGCTAACCACTGCGCCACCGTGCTGCCCTGTGTATGGGTGTCTCTATCTGTCTTACTGGCAATTTCTCTATACATCTGTCTGTCTCAGACTGTCAATCCTAAAACCATAAGACATAGGAGCAGAATTAGGCCACTCGGCCCATCCTCCTCTTCATATTATCCCAGTATTGGGATGGATGAGAATAACTTTTCCTTAGCCCAGCCCTGTTTGTTGATCTTAGATCATAGAATCATAGAATTTACAGTGCAGCGGGAGGCCATTCGGCCCATCGAGTCTGCACCAGCCTTTGGAAAGAGCACCCTACCTAAACCCACACCACCACCCTATCCCGCAACCCAGCAACCACCCTTTGGACACTAAGGGCAATTTATCATGGCCAATCCACCCAACCTGCACATATTTGGACTGTGGGAGGAAACCGGAGCATCCGGAGGAAACCCACGCTGACACGGGGAGAACGTGCAGTCTCTGCACAGACAGTGACCCAAGTCGGAATCGAACCTGGGACCCTGGCGCTGTGAAGCAACTGTGCTAACCACTGTTAGCACAGTTGCCTCCCCCGCACGGTTAACCATAGTTATCATAGGGCAGCAAGGTGGTGCAGTGGTTAGCACTGCTGCCTCACGGCGCTGAGGTCCCAGGTTCGATGCCGGCTCTGGGTCACTGTCCGTGTGGAGTTTGCACATTCTCCCCGTGTTTGCGTGGGTTTCACCCCCACAACCCAAAGACGTGCAGGCTAGGTGGATTGGCCAGGTTAAATTGCCCCTTCATTGGAAAAAATTAATTGAGTACTCTAAATTTATTTTTTAAAAACATAGTTAAGATCATTTCAGAGGCCGGTAAACTGAGCCTCTGGCGAGAGTAGCAATCTCAGCACTGTAAACTTCATCAAGAAAATCAACAGGCCAGTGCGAGGCTCTATTACACTGCTGACCCCAACTTTAATACCTGCATCACCGAGCGGGACATTCTCAGGTTCCAAAGACAATTTTACCTTTTGGATCAGAAATTGGAGTGTTTAACATGCATCTTTTCCATCCATTCTTTTCAATTGGATTTGTATATTCAGATTTACCGATTACCTGCTCCCATGAATCAGACTCCTTGTTGGGGACTGAGCAGTCAGGAACTGCTGGCTCTATTTATATTTCAGGTAATGATGACACTAACCACTGAGATAGCCACACACGTATCTGTCTCTGTGAGTTATCCTCATGTCCAGCTCACTCTGTCATTTCAGAAACTCTCTTTTCAAAGCAGATAAAATTTAAACAATGGCTTCGTTTGAAATAAATGTTCATTGCAGCTACTGACAGCAACTCTAGTGAACAACAGCTGCACTGAAATTCTTCAATGATTTTACAATAATGTTATAAAGTTACAGCTCTTTATTTTTAATTATTTTTCAAAATCTTTAACTGAAATTCTGGAGTTTGAAATGAGACAGAACAGGTTTAAAATACAAGTTCACCGGCCGTGATGAAGGCAAACAAGAACCACCCAAGAAGGAGTGTGAAGAGAGATGTTCCACATCTCAGCAGACACCCAAATCCCACCGCCTGTTCTCACAGCGCCAGCGACCTGGGTTCAATTCCCACCTCGGGTGTCTGTGCGGAGTCTGCACGTTCTCTCCGTGTGTATGTGGATTTCCTCCAGGTGCTCAAGTTTCCACCCACAGTCCAAATATGTGCAGATTAGGTGGATTGGCCATGCTAAATTGCCCCTTAGCATCCAAAAGGTTAGGGGTTTAACAGGGATAGGGCAGAGTGGGTCTAGGTGGGATGCTCTTTCAGAGGGTTAGTGCAGACTCAATGGGCCAAATGGTCTCCTTCCGCACTGTAGGGATTCTATTGTTCGAACTGCTAACCTGCCAGAGCCAGGGAATCACCCAACTTGACGACTGCAACTTACCAGCATCTACGTTCATGGACAAACCAAAGACTGATTCACATTTTAAAAAAAATTTATCTGGACTTTTAACATCTGAACTGATCAATGTGTGAACGCATATGTTGCTTTTAAAAAAATAATTTTCTCACTTTTTTTGTAACTAATGAACTTACTCTTTATTTGACTCAGGAAATCCTGGTTAAATTGGCTCCTTTTGAAATGGGCTGGGAAAGAGTATCTACAAGGCATGGAATTCCTTTTCCAATTAACCTTGTGGCGACCAACCGAAGCGGGCTGGGGTTGAATAAAGAAGGGGAGCCAGTTCATTCTTCCTCACCCAGGGACAAAGAATTTGGGACCTCGCCCAGGGACTGGTTGTAACAATATAAACCAACATAACTTAGGTGTCCCATCGTAATATGACACATAAATCAGGTATATTGCAATATATAACACATCAGTATAATGAAAATGCACAATGCCCACCTCCATATTATAATGTATAATATAGATATGCCCCATTATAATGTACAATGTGTAGTTTCTCTGTTACAATATGAAATGTAGATTTGCACCGTTCTGATTTATTGCACAGACCTGGGGCTTCGTCTGGATTTCTGAGGCTCGATGAAGGTATTTTCATAGCCAATCCAAATGAGCCAATATATGTGGAGCTTTCTCGTATAACGAATGATCCAGGCTCTCTATCCTTCAACATCCTGATAGCTGCAACAGATTGGAGCTCAACTTAGTTCAATACAATAAACAAACTAAGTCTTTTATACACCACCTTTCACAACCTTAGGTCATCCCCAAGTGTCTTAGTTAGTGAAATGTAGTCACTGTTTGCAATGCAGAGATTTCTTACATTCCAACCTTGATGTTCTTTATTCTCCCGCTTGAGTTGATACCAGGGGCACTGAGGGAATAGTTTTGGAAGGCAATATGTGTGACATCACCCTGGGCACCTGCATTTTCCAGCAAGAGGCACCGGAAAGAGATCAAGAAAAGGAACTCGCTAACTAACAACCATAGCCTTCCTGCTACTGAAACTGAATTCAATGAACAAAGCACAGGTAGTAAAACCTGAAGCTGCCCTGAATGATACCAGGGTGGTTTTTATTTCAGGTGGCACTGGTTAGACCAGCATTTATTGTCCGCCCCTAACTGCCCTCCAGAAGGTGGTGAGCCGCCTTCTTGAACCGCTGCAGTCCATGTGGTGTAAATACACCCACTGCACTGTTAGGGAGGGAGTTCCAGGATGTTGCCCCAGTGACAGTGAAGGAACGGCGATATATTTCCAAGTCAGGATGGTGAGTGACTTGAAGGGGAACCTCCAGGTGGTGGGGTTCCCCATGCGTCTGCTGTCCTTCTAGATGGTAGAGGTCACAGGTTTGGAAGGTGCTGCCGAAGGAGCCTTGGTGAGTTGCTGCAGTGCATCTTGTAGATGGTACACATGGCTGCCACTGTGCGTCGGTGGTGGAGGGAGTGAATATTGAAAGTGGTGAATGCAGTGCCAGTCAAGTGGAGCTATTTTGTCCTGGATGGTGTCGAGCTTCTTGAGTGTTGTTGGAGCTGCGCTCACCCAGGCAAGTGGAGAGTATTCCATTACACTCCTGACTTGTGCCTTGTAGATGGTGGACAGACTGCAGAGTCAGGAGGTGAGTTACTCTCCGCAGAATTTCCAACCTCTGACCTACCCTAGTAGCCACAGTATTAATGTGGCTGGTTCAGTTCAGTTTCTGATCAATGGTAACCCCCAGGATATTGAGAGTGGCAACTTCAGTGTTGATAATGCCAGTAAATGCCAAGTAGAGATGATTGGATTCTCTCTTGTTGGAGATGGTCATTGTCTGGCATTTATTTATCAGCCCAAGCCTGAATGTTTTTTTGTAAAGTATTTTTATTAAGGTTTTGCAGAATTTTTCATAATAAAACAGTAATAACCATAATAGCAAAACAAACTAGAGTGAACATTAACATAGTGCAAAAAGAGAATATACAATGACAATTAAATAGACATTACCCCACGCGACCCAGTCTTCCCTCACCATCCCAATGCAGCACTCCCCCCCCCCCCCCACCTCTCCCCCCCTACGGATTGCTGCTGCTGCTGACATTTTAAATTTCCCCGAGAAAGTCGACAAACGGCTGCCACCTCCGAGAGAACCCTAGCGTAGACCCTCTTAAGGCAAACTTTATTTTCTCGAGGCTGAGAAACCCAGCCATGTCGGTAACCCAAGTCTCTACACTCGGGGGCTTCGAGTCCCTCCACATTAATAAAATCCATCTCCGGGCTACTAGGGAGGCAAAGGCCAAGACGTCGGCCTCTTTCGCCCCCTGAACTCCCGGGTCTTCTGACACTCCAAAGATCGCTATCTCTGGACTCGGCACCACCCGTGTGTTAAGCACCTTGGACATTGCCCTCGCGAACCCTTGCCAGAACACTCTAAGCTCCGGGCATGCCCAAAACATGTGGACATGGTTTGCAGGGCTGCCCTTGCACCTCATACAACTGTCTTCTACCCCAAAAAACTTGCTCATTCTCGCTGCCGTCATGTGTGCCCGGTGGGCCTCCTTAAATTGAATTAGACTGAGCCTGGCACATGATGAGGAGGAATTAACCCTGCCCAGGATCTCTGCCCACAGACCCGCTTCTAACTCCTCACCTAGCTCCTCCTCCCACTTGCCCTTGAGCTCCTCCACCGGGGTTTCCTCTGCTTCCTGTAGTTCCTGGTAGATATCCAACACCCTCCCCTCCCCCACCCAGGTGCCGGAGACCACCCTGTCCTGTATCCTCAGTGGCAGCAGCATCGGAAAGGCCACTACCTGTTTTTTCAGGAAGGCTCGTACTTGCAGATATTTAAAGGCGTTTCCTGGCGGCAGATTAAATTTGTCCTCTAGCGCCTTCAAACTGGGAAAGCTTCCGTCTATGAACAGATCTCCCATCCTTCTGATGCCTGCCCTCTGCCAGCTCTGGAACCCACCATCCATCCTACCCAGGACAAACCTGTGATTGTTGCATATCGGGGTCCAGACCGACGCTCCCTCTACCTTCTTGTACCTCCTCCACTGTCCCCAGATCCGCAGTGTCGTCACCACCACCGGACTTGTGGAGTAACGGATCGGCGAGAACAGCAAAGGCCCAAACCTGAATGTTGTCCAGGTCTTGCTACATTTGGACACGGGCTGTTTCAGTATCTGAGGAGTTGCCTATGATGCTGGCATTAACTCAAGGAGTTGACAGTCTTAATAATGAACACAGAATTACTCAGACCCAATACAGTAGTGCAGCCTGGATTAAGTTTAACTGCTGGAGAATTTGACTAGTTGTATCTAATGTGTTGCAAATAGATTCTGGATAGATTGTCACAAGAATTGCAGCAAGTGTTAACCTTACCTTGATCTCTGTTGAGATTTGGTTTGTACCAATGTTTGGACGTGTCTTGTACAAATTTAACCGTAGGTTGTGCGTCACATGGGAGTTCTGTAAAGAGTTGGGCAAACAGGGCGTTAGAGAGAAACAGGTTCATAACAAAGTGGGGAAACTACACGCGTAATCAACATCATGAACAACTTTAATACCAGGCACAGCAGGCATGATTCAGCCACCCTGTTGGGCCCGGTGTAGTTCCGGGTGCAACGGGTGAATAATACCCAAACCCCTCAGGCTCCTCACCAGACACCGGGTGGATTGTGAGTCGCCCGACTAGCTGTCCCCTTCGGCAGGAGCTCGATTTCACCCTCGCTGCGAGATCCAGATCCGAATATTTAAATGAGCCGATATCCGGACGCCAGATTCACCCGGCAACCCGGGACTAAACGGCCGTGCCTGAGAGATCGCGCCAGATGCCATTTTGTAATAGTGGACAATGCAAATGCCAGCTGGAGGGGGTCTCCCAGGGCATTGAAGACTTGCGGGTGGTTGTGGACAGGGCAGGGTGGCACCCTGGCACTCCCCCTGGCAACCAGACACCTTAACACTGCCGGCTGGCACCATGACCTTGGCACTCTGGCACTGCCATGGTTCCAGTTTGGCACTGCCAGGGGTCAGGCCCAAGGGGGCTTTGCCAGGTAGGTGGTGGGGGGTTCCTGGGGGGGGGGGGGTCCTTTATAGGGGGTGGAGGGGTGATGGGGAAGACCAGGGCTGTTGGACATGCCAAGGAGCTTTTCCTGTGAGTGAGCTTCAGCTCGCCTGCAGGAAGCGTCCCTAAGAGTTGGTGTTGATGGAGAGAATCTCCTCGAGGTTAATTGGATAGTGGGATGTTTGTCAATGCTGCAGATACCTGGAAACACTCCGCAAAATACAACGTTCAATGGACCTTAATTTGATTCTGCTGCATCGCATCCAACATCCAGATCATCAACTTCAACATTGTCATAAACATTTATTTTCATAAATTTAGAGTCTTCAATTCTTCTTTTCCAATTAAGGGGCAATTTAGCATGGCCAATTCACCTACCCTGCACATCTTTGGGTTGTGGGGTGAAACCCACGCAGACGCGGGGAGAATGTGCAAACTCCACTGGGACAGTGACCCAGAGCCGGGATTGAACCCGGGTCCTCGGCGCCGTGAGGCAGCAGTGATAACCACTGTGCCATCATGCCGCCCATAAACATGCATTTTTATTAACTCATGGGATATTGGCTTTGCTGGCTAGACCAGCATTTATTGCCCATCCCTAATTGCCCTTGAGAAGTTGGTGGTGAGCTGCCTTCTTGAACCGCTGCAGTCCATGTGGTGTAGGTACATCCACAGTGCTGTTAGGAAGGGAGTTCCAGGGTTTTGACCCAGTGACAGTGAAGGAGCGGCAAGCGACTTGGAGGGGAACCTCCAGGTGGAGGTGGTCCCCATATATCTGCTGCCCTTGTCCTACTAGATGGCTTGGTTCATCAACATTATCATCAACATCTTCAACATCATCGATATCATCAATAGCACTGATATGAACAGCATCAAGAACTCGTTCTCAGGCTTTCAGTCAGCAGAGCTTCCCAAGGTGCTTCATAAAGAATACATTGAAATTCTGGGTGAGATATATGGGCCGCGTTACGCCTGAAAGGCAGCTCGGCGCAACACAAACGGTGGATGCCTGGAGATCCCTCTTTCAGGATCGATCCAGCTCGTCACACTTCACGAGATCTAATGCGATCTCGGGAGACGTTGTGATATGGATCCCTTTTTGGGAAATCTGTACATTAGAGTGAGATTAACATTCCCACAACCTACCGAAGGTTGGGATTTATCGCCCGCGTCTTGGAGGCCTCGGGTGAGTGACGTTCAGTGCTGCTACCCACAAACAGGGACCAGACGGAATGGCACCTATAGGGGTCTCCCTGGGGACTGGGTGCCCCGAGGTGCTTGCCCTCTGTGCAGGGTGGCACCCTGGTACTGCTGGTGCCACCTAGGCACTTTGGTACTGCCAGCCTGGCTCTGGCACTGCCAAGGTGCCACTGCCAGCTGCAAGGGGCATTCCCAGGTTGCCAGGCTGGCATTTACCCACGCTGCAGATCAGGCCCAGGGGTGCCCTGTGTTGGTGCGTCCCGATCTCTCCCTGCATTGAGTAGTTGTGGCGAGTGGAGGATGGGACTTAGTGCAGCCTTGGTCGCCCACTTCCCGCTGAGGCTGGCGATCTACCCGAATGGCCGTTCGATAGCGGGGTGCTTCTGGGCACTGTGAACGCCAGGAAACTCCCAGCTAATCGCGCTATGGGGCTCTGTTCCCAAACGGGTAGATTGCACCCAAAGTCTTCACATGGAGGAAACTGAGGGTGCTGGGAAGAGGGGTGGTCAAAATATTGGTTTTGAAGAGATGCTTGAAGTTAAGGAGAGAGGAAGGTGAAGATTGGGAAGGAGTTACCCATTGCCCAGAAACTGGAGAACTGATGTTCAGACTAGTTTACCGGGCAGGAGGAGATTCAGACTCTTAAACAAAGGATGATTGGCTAGTAGAGGTTAACAAGACACAATAAACGAGTTGGACTTTGATTGGTTTACCTTCGAGGGAAGTGGTGCTTGAAGCCTTTGAGAATCCAACACTGGAAAAGGTATTGAGGGGAAGGCTGACCATACTTGAAGAACTCGACTGATGTCTTCGATTCTTCAATTTGTGTGAGTCTTGGTCCAAGTATTGAGTGCTTCCATTCACCAAGAGGACTGGGATATCAGAAAAGGAACTGGCAGCAGATGGTGGGCAGCTGATGGAATGTTCTTTAATCTTGTACGTTGTCTGACCATGGGGCACTGATGGCCTGGCTCTCGTGCTGCCAGGGGCAGCTTGCTGATGGATATTGTTCACTGCCCTTTGGGAGTGTGGTACAGACGGGTAATCTTCAGGATGGCCAGAAACCTGATGAAGATGTTGGTCACTGAATGAGCTCTTGCACGAGCTGGGGGAGGCAAAGTAAGGGCTCTGTAGGTTCACAAACGATCCCGATGATCCATATGTGCTGCCAGCTGATCTATGAATCATTCCTCCATCTCCATCATCGCTCAGCAATGAGTGAGAACTAAGGAAAGGAGAGAATCCTCGTTAATACAGAAATTACAGTGTGAGGACCTCCCAAACTGCTTTACACTCAATAGTCACTGTTGTAAAGGAGGAAAACACCAGACATTCTGCACACAGCAAGATCCCATAACCAACAGTAATGTTGTAATGGGCAGTTAATCGGTGGGGGGGGAGGGGGGGGAGGGGCTTCTTTAAGAGTTAGTTGACAGCAAAAAGTTGTCCAGGATTCAAGGGAGAACTTTACTGTTTAACTTCAAATTAGTGTCATGGGATCTTTACCAAACTTCAGATCTCATCCAAGAACTGGCAGGCACGATTTTTCAGATCTATCAGTGGCGGGAGCAAATCCCATTCTGGCAGTGGAACGGGATGTGTGCTGGTTAGATCTCACTTTGAAATCTTCTCCGTGCCCCCCAACGGTGACCTGGTCATGGGCAGAAAGGATGTGAGCCTGATTTCTATAAATTAACATGTATTAACATATAATTAAACGGCTGTAAATCAAAGTGCCCGGTCCTGTGGTATGCGCCCCCCCCCCCCCCCCCCTTCCCCCACTCCCACCCTCCCCCACCCCCTGCCCGGCAGCCTGACGTCACAGTGGCAAAAACGAAAACCAGTCGTGAAGGCCATGGATGGACATTGCTCCTTGAGGGCATTGCCAGTGGGCACAGCCAGAGGGCACAGCCAGAGGGCACTGCCAGTGGGCACAGCCAGAGGGCACAGCCAGAGGGCATTGCCAGTGGGCACAGCCAGAGGGCATTGCCAGTGGGCATAGCCAGAGGGCACAGCCAGTGGGCACAGCCAGAAGGCATTGCCAGAGGGCACAGACAGAGGGCATTGCCAGAGGGCACAGCCAGTGGGAAAAGCCAGAGGGCACAGCCAGAGGGCACATCCAGAGAGCACAGCCAGAGGGCACAGCCAGTGGGCAAAGCCAGAGGGCACAGCAAGAGGGCACATCCAGAGGGCACAGTCAGAGGGCACAGCCAGAGGGCATTGCCAGAGGGCACAGCCAGTGGGCACTGCCAGAGGGCACAGCCAGAGGGCATTGCCAGAGGGCACAGCCAGAGGGCATTGCCAGAGGGCACAGCCAGTGGGCAAAGCCAGAGGGCACAGCCAGAGGGCACATCCAGAGGGCACAGCCAGTGGGTGCAGCCAGAGGGTACAGCCAGAGGGCAAAGCCAGAGGGCACAGCCAGAGGTCACAGCCAGAGGGCAAAGCCAGAGGGCACAGTCAGAGGTCACAGCCAGAGGGCACAGCCAGAGGGCACAGCCAGAGGGCACAGCCAGTGGCCAAAGCCAGAGGGCACAGCCAGAGGGCACAGCCAGTGGCCAAAGCCAGAGGGCACAGCCAGAGGGCACAGTCAGACGGCTAATTGGGGGAGTAGGCTTCCTCTTATATGTGGTGGGAAGGAGGGGGGTGGGTGTGCATCAACGAACATGCGGGGGGGTGAGAGGGGTGTGCGCCGATGAACACGTTGTGGGGCGGAAAGGGATGCGCGCCGGTGACACGTGGAAGGGGGGGAGAGGAGAGAGGTGTGCGTCAATGAACACGTGTGGTGGGGGGGTGGGGGGGTGAGTGCCCCCCAATACTTCCGTGGCTTGGTCAGAAATCCTGGCAGTGTTTCTGGAGTGAAATACATCAGTTTTCAGTCAGAACCTGGCACTTTGCCATCTTTTGGGCAAATTTCACCCAACGTCTCTGACAGTGTCGCACTCCCTCAGTGTAATATTGACAGTGTCTGCGTGGACTATGTCCCCAACCTCTGCAATGAAATTTGAACCCACAAGCGATGGAAGACGAGTGAAAGAATTTAGTGTTGAAACACAGTGAACACATAACAAGGAGAAGAGCTGATAAAGAGAATATAAAGTCCATTAAATTTCATTTAGTCGATAGTTATTCCAACTTCCATTCGAGTTTTACACCCTTAGGAATGACCTTGGTCAAAAAGAAGCACGAGGAAGTCTACCTGCCCAAGGTGTCCCAGCCAGGTGAGGTGGATAACAAGGAGATGGCGCTGTCAGTGTGACGGGCACTACCCATCTTCAGCAGTTTATCAGAGTCTGCAGATGTGGACAGGTACGGAGTGGCTGTTTCTCTCTGGGTGCTTGTGTGTCTGGGTGACGTGCTGAATTGTGCAGGTACAGCTGGCAGAGAGTTGGTATTGGATGCACTGTAGTTGTTCAATGCTGGAACTGGTATAGGTTGGGAGCCATGCTGGGGGCTGCTGGAGACTGGAACACAGGACAAGTGTCCCTGAGGTTGGGACAAATTCATTGCAGGTCCTGGTGAAGAGTCGGTGGGTTGAACGATCCACGTGTTTATACCTCGGGAACCTGAGTGAGAAAGAAGTGAAGATTTTTAATACAATTTCATTTTGCTCGTTCACTGTTCTGAGTCTGTAAATATTATTGCCAAAGAGTAAAATCATTTTAGCATCAGGAAAATCCAATCACTAAAGCTGTGAATCGGGTCACATCTCGGCAGAGCCCAATCAATCCCTCTGCTCCGAATCTTACTGATATCCGGAGACTTGTGTCGATTCTGCCAGTATTGGGAACAGAAACACTCTGAGGGAAAATCTGCCCCGACACATTTACTAAACACATCAGTTTCCTGGTCTTGGCGGTCCGATAACTGGCTTGCTGTGTATGATGGAGCAGTGTTTTACATTTAAAATAAGCCCAGTGACTGTGCAATAAATCTCCCGATGGGGAGTAGAGGTGGCACAGTGGTTAGCACTGCTGCCTCACAGTGCCAGGGTCTCAGGTTCGATTCCCCGCTCGGTCACTGTCTGTGCGGAGTCTGCACATCCTCCCCGTGTCTGCGTGGGTTTCCTCCGGGTGCTCCGGATTTCTCCCACAGTCCAAAGATGTGCAGATTGGGTGGATTGGCCATGATCAATTGCCCCTTATTGCCCAAAGCGTTATATGGGGTGACGGGGAGGTGGGGTTACAGGGCCTAGGTAGGATGCTCTTTGGAGGGCCGGTGTTGATTCGATGGGCTGAATGGCCTCTTTCTGCTCTGCAGGGATTCTATGTGTACAAGGGAGGATTTAGGATCAAAAGGTTTTGGGGTTCAGTTCTGTATCAAATAGAAATTCATCTTGAGCAGTCATTACAAAGTGAATCATTTCACCTGGACCTTCCATTAAATAACTTTCCTATCTTAGCTGACTGTGTAAATCAGGACCAGTTATTACTGGAGGCGGTTGAGTTGCTAAGGGCAAAACTCTCTGGTATTAATATTAAGTGTGGTGGCGGGAAACTCCTTTCCTGCTCACATCTGTGAAGATATCACATAATAACTGAAGGAATTCCTCCCCCCTCCCAACCCCCCCCCCCCCAACCCCCCCCCCCCACACACACACACACACACACACACCATCACGCAGACCCCTCAGCGCTCAAATCTAGCTCATGTTTGCCACATTAATGCTGTTCACTCAACATCTCCAGGAACAAATCTGACTGGTGAAATTCCTCCCGATCCTTCCCCACTTTCTGCAGAATTTGGCTGGAATTTCTGCAGGAAGATTGGGGAACTCCAGCTTGATCCTGCTTCAACCTTCCCTTTCCTGTTCACTCAGATAACTGCTTCATTTTAACACTGGCAGCAACCGTCATAACCTAAAGGTGGGCGGTCTTTGCTGCCCCCTGACCCGACACCCACACCACTCTGCAGGCAGAAATACACAGCTTTCCAGAATAAGGGGATGTTTGGAATGAGATTCATAATACAAATAGGTGAGGCAGATCTTAAAGCTGTTCAAACACACAGGCCTGCCTTCATTAACAAGCGTCTTTGTCAGTTGTTATGGCAACATAAGTGAGGTTAATAATAGTGGTGTTGCATTTGTTGACCCCCCCCAGGTTTGTTATCTGTTTGGTTGCTGGGGCACAGCAGATTTGGCATTGCTGAGAATATGGGGCACAGTGAGTTTAACAGGAGCTGACGTGGTTAACACCACCTGGCCAAAGCCACACCTTCCTGATTCACTCTCAGATACATTTCTATCTGTGTGGGGAGCAGGTGAACAGACACCAACTTGCTAAAACCTGCTGGGACAGAGGCAGTGGTGGGGCAATGAGCTCAGTCTATTAAGCTCACTAAACACGGGGAGATATCACCATTTCAACAAAGGGATTTGAGACAAAAGTCAAGCCTGATTAGAAGTAGCTCAGTTTACAAATGAATTCCTGAAGTAACCAGCACTCGGGGCAGGGTGATTGTCCATTCTCAGATATTCAAAACGAATATTTAACAAGGTCCAATCATTTTGTAGATATTCCAAGTCAGTTAATAATTTATTTCTGAATGTGTTTTGCTGCTATTTGCAGTACTGAGGGAGTGCTGCACTGTCAGAGGGTCAGTACTGAGGGAGTGCTGCACTGTCAGAGGGTCAGTACTGAGGGAGTGCTGCACTGTCAGTGGGTCAGTACTGAGGGAGTGCCGCACCGTCAGAGGGTCAGTACTGAGGGAGTGCTGCACTGTCAGAGGGTCAGTACTGAGGGTGTGCTGCACTGTCAGAGGGTCAGTACTGAGGGAGTGCTGCACTGTCAGAGAGTCAGTACTGAGGGAGTGCCGCACTGTCAGAGGGTCAGTACTGAGGGAGTGCTGCACTGTCAGAGGGTCAGTACTGAGGGAGTGCAGCACTGTCAGAGGGTCAGTACTGAGGGAGTGCCGCACTGTCAGAGGGTCAGTACTGAGGGAGTGCTGCACTGTCAGAGGGTCAGTACTGAGGAGTGCCGCACTGTCAGAGGGTCAGCACTGAGGGTGTGCTGCACTGTCAGAGGGTCAGTACTGAGGGAGTGCCGCACTGTCAGAGGGTCAGTACTGAGGAGTGCCGTGCTGTCAGAGGGTCAGCACTGAGGGTGTGCTGCACTGTCAGAGGGTCAGTACTGAGGGAGTGCCGCACTGTCAGAGGGTCAGTACTGAGGGAGTGCTGCACTGTCAGAGGGTCAGTACTGAGGGAGTGCTGCACTGTCAGAGGGTCAGTACTGAGGAGTGCCGTGCTGTCAGAGGGTCAGCACTGAGGGTGTGCTGCACTGTCAGAGGGTCAGTACTGAGGGAGTGCCGCACTGTCAGAGGGTCAGTACTGTGGGAGTGCTGCACTGTCAGAGGGTCAGTACTGAGGGAGTGCAGCACTGTCAGAGGGTCAGTACTGAGGGAGTGCTGCACGGTCAGAGGGTCAGCACTGAGGGTGTGCTGCACTGTCCGAGGGTCAGTACTGAGGGAGTGCCGCACTGTCAGAGGGTCAGTACTGAGGGAGTGCAGCACTGTCAGAGGGTCAGTACTGAGGGAGTGCTGCACGGTCAGAGGGTCAGCACTGAGGGAGTGCTGCACTGTCAGAGGGTCAGTACTGAGGGAGTGCTGCACTGTCAGAGGGTCAGTACTGAGGGAGTGCCGCACTGTCAGAGGGTCAGTACTGAGGGAGTGTTGCACTGTCAGAGGGTCAGTACTGAGGGAGTGCTGCACTGTCAGAGGGTCAGTACTGAGGGAATGCTGCACTGTCAGAGGGTCAGTACTGAGGGAGTGCCGCACTGTCAGAGGGTCAGTACTGAGGGAGTGCCGCACTGTCAGAGGGTCAGTACTGAGGGAGTGCTGCACTGTCAGAGTGTCAGTACTGAGGGAGTGCTGCACTGTCAGAGGGTCAGTACTGAGGGAGTGCCGCACTGTCAGAGGGTCAGTACTGAGGGAGTGCCGCACTGTCAGAGGGTCAGTACTGAGGGAGCGCCGCACTGTCAGAGGGTCAGTACTGAGGGAGTGCCGCACTGTCAGAGGGTCAGTATTGAGGGAGTGCCGCACTGTCAGAGGGTCAGTACTGAGGGAGTGCTGCACTGTCAGAGGGTCAGTACTGAGGGAGCGCCGCACTGTCAGAGGGTCAGTACTGAGGGAGCGCCGCACTGTCAGAGGGTCAGTACTGAGGGAGTGCCGCACTGTCAGAGGGTCAGTACTGAGGGAGTGCCGCACTGTCAGAGGGTCAGTACTGAGGGAGTGCTGCATTATCGGAAGAAACATTAAACCTTTTGCTGTTAGACCCCTCTGAAGGAAACTCTTAACAACAATCTAAGACTGAGATTTTGGTTAATGACCTCCAGCCATTGATGGTAAATTCCGGTTGAATGTTGTTGTTGAAAGGATCTTGTTGGGGACTTCCGGTTGCGGCTATGACCAGCTAAGTCGCACGTTTGGCTGCTCCTGCTACAAAGGTGTTTTCGGGCCGATTGGAGGGCCCCAACGGCGCTGTAAGGACAAATCCCGGTGGGGGAAGGCTCCCTGAAGAGAACCAGACCAACTTTATGGTCGGTACCCGGAGTGGGGTGGTAAAGAGAGCAACAGCAGCTCCCAAAAAAAAGCGGGGGAAGAAGACCAAAATGGCGGCCGGTGGTGCACCCGAGGAATGGAGGAAATGGGCGGAGGAGCAGCAGGCCGCTCTCCTGCGCTTCTTTACGGAGCTGAAAATGGAGCTCTTGGAGTCAATGAATGCGACGACCACCAGGCTGATGGGAGCCCAGGCGACCCAAGAGGCGTCGATTCGGGAGCTGCAACAGGAGATGACTGCGAGGGAGGAGGAGGCCACGGTCCTCGTGGGAAAGGTAGAGGTGCACGAGGCACTCCACCTGAAATGGCAGAGCCGTTTTGAGGAGCTGGATACCCGAATGAGGCGGAAGAACCTGAGGATCTTGGGCCTGGCAGAAGGCCTGGAGGGGTCAGACCTCCCGGGATATGTAGCAGAAATGCTGAGCTCCCTGATGGGGGCAGGGGCCGTCCCTTCGCCCCTGGAGCTGGAAGAGGCCTACAGGGTCATGGCTAGGAGGCCAAGAGCAAATGAGCCCCCGAGGGCGGTGCTGGTGCGGTTCCAGCGACTCAGCGACCGTGAAAGAGTGCTGGAGTGGGCCAAGAGGGAAAGGAGCAGCAAGTGGGAGAATTCGACGGTGAGGGTCTACCAGGACTGGAGTGCGGAGGTGGCAAAGCGGCGGGCCCGGTACAACCGGACGAAGGCGGTGCTACATGCAAAACGGATCAGGTTCGGAATGCTGCAGCCAGCGCGCTTGTGGGTCACCTACAGGAACCAACACCACTATTTTGAGTCCCCAGAGGAGGCGTGGGCCTTTGTACAGGAAGAGAAACTGGACTCGAATTAGACCCAGGGGATACTTGGCGGCCGTAGCCGCTCGGGTACTTTCAGCTGAATTCTTTGTTTGGATTTTGAACTCTTGCTGTGGGTTTTTCTTCTGATGTTTTTTCCCCCTTTGCCAACTTCCCTTAGTTATTGTTATTGTGGTTATTCATGGTTATTTATGGTTATTTATGCTGTTTGGTAGAGGGCGACTGTTAAGTACATTGTTATTTGTTATTTATCTGTTATTTATAATGTTAAGTTGGGGAGGCGGGACGGGGGGGAGAGCAGATCGGGGATATGGGCTCCTAGGGGGGGTTCTTTACAGGCATGGACGGGGACGGGGGTGGAACTGAAGATGGCGGGGTGGGGTGTGGCAGGGCGAAAGCGCGGGCTTTCCTCTGTTTTCCCGCGCGCGGGGCAGAGGAGGGGGGGAGGGGAGGAGTGCGGGGCGTGGCTAGCAATGGCGACCTTTCCCGCGCTGGAGCGGGGCCAGGGAGGAGTGGCAAGGGGGGGGAGGGCCCCCCCCCCCGAGCCGGGGGGAGTCGGAGTGTGGCAGGAGCAGCCGGGTCAGCGTGAACCAGCTGACTTACGGGAGTACAATGGAGGGTACATCGCGGCTAGGAGGGGTCCTAGCCTGGGGGGGGAGGGGGGTTAGGGAGGGACACCGGGTTGCTGCTGAAAAGACCAGAAACGAGAAGTGGAGGACTGGAGAGGTGGGGGGAGGGGGACATCGCCATGGGGAGCGGGTCAGAAGGGGAGGGTCGACCCGGGGCGAGCAGGGAACAGGACATGGCTAACCGGCAGGGGAGGGGGGCGGGTCGTCCCGCGACCCGGCTGATCACTTGGAACGTGAGGGGGTTGAATGGGCCGGCCAAGAGATCAAGGGTATTCTCACACCTGAAGGGACTGAAGGCTGATGTAGCAATGTTACAGGAGACCCATTTGAAGGTAGTGGACCAGGTTCGCCTGAGAAGGGGGTGGGTGGGACAGGTGTTCCACTCTGGATTGGACGCAAAGAACCGGGGGGTGGCGATTCTGGTGGGAAAGAGGGTGTCGTTCGTGGCGGAGGAGGTGGTGGCGGATAAGGAGGGTAGGTATGTGATGGTGAAGGGTAAGCTGCAGGGGGAGAAAGTGGTGATGGTCAACGTATATGCCCCGAACTGGGATGACGCGGGTTTTATGAGGCGCCTATTGGGCCTCATTCCGGGACTGGAGGCAGGGGGCTTGATCATGGGGGGGGACTTTAACACAGTGCTGGACCCCGGGCTAGACAGATCGAGCTCAAGGACCAATAGGAGGCCGGCAGCGGCAGAAGTGCTGAGGGGGTACATGGAGCAGATGGGAGGAGTAGACCCATGGAGGTTTGGTAGGCCGAGGGCGAGGGAGTATTCCTTTTTCTCCCACGTCCATAGAGTGTACTCCAGAATCGATTTCTTCGTGTTGAGCAGGGGGCTGATCCCGAGGGTACGGGAAGCTGAGTACTCGGCCATTGCGATCTCTGATCATGCACCACATTGGGTGGATGTGGAAATGGGGGAGGCGCGGGACCAGCGCCCGCTGTGGCGGCTGGATGTGGGGCTGTTAGCGGACGACGAGGTGTGTAAAAGGGTCCGGAAGAGCATTGAGAGCTATCTGGACTTGAATGACACGGGTGAGGTGCAGGTGGGGATGGTCTGGGAGGCCCTGAAGGCAGTGATCAGGGGAGAGCTGATCTCCATAAGGGCGCACAGAGAAAGAAAGGAGAGGCAGGAGAGGGAGAGGCTGGTGGGGGAGCTATTGGAAGTGGATAGGAGATATGCGGAGGCACCAGAGGAGGGGCTGCTGGGAGAACGGCGCAGCCTGCAGGTCAAGTTCGACCTGCTGACCACCAGGAAGGCAGAGACGCAGTGGAGAAGGGCACAGGGCGCGGTTTATGAGTATGGGGAAAAGGCGAGCAGGATGCTGGCACACCAGCTTCGCAAACGAGATGCGGCTAGGGAGATTGGGGGAGTGAAGGAGAGGGGCGGGAAGGTAGTGCAGAAGGGGCAAGAAGTGAACGGGGTCTTCAGGGATTTTTACAAGGAGTTGTATCGGTCTGAGCCGCCGACGAGGAGAGGGGGAATGGAGGACTTCCTAAACAAATTGAGGTTCCCAAGGGTCCAGGAGGGGCTGGTAGAAGGGCTGGGGGCGCCAATAGGGCTAGAGGAGCTAGTCAAGGGAATAGGTCAGATGCAGGCGGGGAAGGCGCCGGGGCCAGATGGGTTCCCGGTGGAATTCTATAAGAAAAATGTGGACTTGGTGGGACCGGTACTGGTACGAGCCTTTAATGAGGCGCGAGAGGGGGGGGGTTCTGCCCCCGACAATGTCGCAGGCTCTGATCTCCCTGATATTGAAGCGGGATAAAGACCCCGTGCAGTGCGGGTCCTACAGGCCTATCTCGCTTCTGAACGTGGATGCCAAGTTGCTGGCAAAGATCCTGGCAGCTAGAATAGAGGATTGTGTGCCAGGGGTAATCCATGAGGACCAGACGGGGTTCGTGAAGGGGCGGCAGCTCAACACGAACGTGCGGAGATTGCTGAATGTAATTATGATGCCGGCAGTGGAGGGGAGGCTGAGATAGTGGTAGCGCTGGACGCGGAGAAGGCATTCGATAGGGTGGAGTGGGAGTACCTGTGGGAGACGTTGGAACGGTTTGGGTTTGGGGAAGGCTTTATTAAGTGGGTGAAGCTGCTCTACTCGGCCCCGACGGCGAGTGTAGTGACAAACGGGAGGAGGTCGGAGTATTTCGGGCTCCACCGAGGGACCAGGCAGGGATGTCCCCTATCCCCCCTACTTTTCGCACTGGCGATTGAACCGTTGGCGATGGCACTGAGGGGTTCAGGGGGGTGGAGAGGACTGACTAGGGGAGGGGAGGAACATCGAGTATCGCTGTATGCGGATGATCTACTGCTGTACGTGGCAGACCCAGAAGGGGGAATGCCGGAGATAATGGAACTATTAGCAGAGTTTGGGGACTTTTCAGGGTACAAACTAAATTTGGGCAAAAGCGAGGTTTTTGTGATACACCCGGGGGACCAGGGAAAGGGTATTGGGAGACTCCCCTTCAAGCGAGCAGGAAAGAGCTTTAGGTACTTAGGGGTGCAGGTGGCAAGGAACTGGGGGACCCTCCACAAGTTGAACTTTTCCAGGCTGGTGGAACAGATGGAGGAGGAATTTAAGAGGTGGGACATGGTACCGTTGTCGCTGGCGGGGAGGGTGCAGTCAATCAAAATGACGGTCCTCCCAAGGTTCTTGTTTTTATTTCAGTGCTTGCCCATCTTCCTCCCTAGGGCCTTCTTCAAAAAGGTGACGAGTAGCATCATGAGCTACGTGTGGGCGCATGGCACCCCAAGGGTGAGGAGGGTCTTTTTGGAGCGGAGTAGGGACAGTGGAGGGCTGGCACTACCCAATCTTTCGGGGTACTACTGGGCGGCAAATGTGTCAATGGTGCGCAAGTGGATGATGGAAGGGGAGGGGGCAGCTTGGAAACGAATGGAGAGGGCGTCCTGTGGCAACACAAGCCTGGGGGCCCTAGTAACGGCACCATGGCCGCTCCCCCCCACGAGGTACACCACGAGCCCGGTGGTGGCGGCCACCCTCAAGATATGGGGGCAGTGGAGGCGACATAGGGGGGAAATGGGAGGTCTGTTGGCGGCGCCAATAAGAGGGAACCATAGATTCATCCCGGGGAACATCGACGGGGGATTTCAGAGCTGGTACAGGGTGGGCATACGGCAGCTGAAGGACCTGTTTATAGAGGGGAGGTTTGCGAGCCTGGGAGGGCTGGAGGAGAAGTTTGAGCTCCCCCCGGGAAACATGTTCAGATATTTACAAGTGAAGGCATTTGCTAGACGGCAGGTGGAGGGGTTCCCCCTGCTCCCCAGTAAGGGGGCGAGTGATAGGGTGCTCTCGGGGGTCTGGGTCGGAGGGGGGAAGATATCAGACATCTACAAGATAATGCAGGAGGCGGAAGAAGCATCAGGGGAGGAGCTGAAAGCCAAGTGGGAAGGGGAGCTGGGAGAGCAGATAGAAGACGGGACGTGGGCGGATGCACTGGAGAAGGTCAATTCTTCCTCCTCGTGTGCGAGGCTGAGCCTCATTCAATTTAAGGTGCTGCATAGAGCTCACATGACGGGGACAAGGATGAGCCGGTTCTTTGGGGGTGAGGACAGGTGTGTCAGATGTCTGGGAAGCCCAGCGAACCATGTGCATATGTTCTGGGCATGTCCGGTGCTGGAAGGGTTCTGGAAGGGGGGTGGCAAGGACGGTGTCGAAGGTGGTGGGGTCCAGGGTCAAACCAGGATGGGGGCTTGCGATCTTTGGGGTCGGGGTAGAACCGGGGGTACAGGAGGCTAGGGAGGCCGGAATACTGGCCTTTGCATCCCTAGTGGCTCGACGAAGGATATTAATTCAATGGAAGGACGCGAGGCCTCCAAGCGTTGAAACTTGGATTAACGATATGGCTAGCTATATTCAGCTAGAAAGGATCAAATTTGCCCTGAGAGGGTCGGTACAGGGATTCTCCAGGCGGTGGCAACCTTTCCTTGACTTTTTAGATCAGAGATAGACGTTCGGGGTCGTGGCAGCAGCAACCCGGGGGGGGGGGGGGGGGGGGAGGGGGGGGAGGGAGGGAGGGGGGGGGGGGGAGGGAGGGGAGGGGGGGGGAGGGGGGGGAGGGGGGGGGGGAGGGGGGGGGAGGGGGGGGCAGCAAGGGTCGTGGGGGGACATGCACGACTGTAACGCGGGCAAGTCTGCTCGCTGCTCATGTCTGAAACTGTAGGCTGCCTTGTTTGTTAAGGTTGCCTGGGGGGGGGGGGGGGGGGGGGGGACTGGTGCGCGCGAGAGGGCGGGCGAGGGAGGGACATTTGCCTAGAGGGATTGTGTTGTAAATAATTTAAAAATTAGTAGGGGTAAATGTTTGTATGGAAAAACTCTTTCAATAAAAATTATTTAAAAAAAAAAAAGAAAGGATCTTGTTGGAAAACATTGACCGAATGTATAAAATCCACATGGTCTCATATCTTACCCGGAGACATGGCACAGAATTGTGCAGTGGAGGAAAATCCCGGGGATCGAGGTGGGAAGCTGGGTGCTGAGTGTGTCTGTCCAGCATCAAGTATGTTGCATCTGGGATTATGGAGCTGCAGAGAAATCACATTAGAAATAAGTAATTATTCAAATAGTTGGGACTGTGTGTGTTTGAAAAGGAGAATATCATCCTGCAGTGAAATCTCTCGAGTTTGCCTACAAAGCCATGCTCATCAGTCTGAGCTATGCTGTGGTGTACAGAAAGCTTCACACACTCAGTCCTGGCACATTGAGTGGAGCCCAGGAACACCAGGGCATCCGCAGAGTATCTTACTGACATGAAGCTTCCTATTGGCTGGCGCCACTTTGCTCATTGGGAAGAGAGGAGATCAGGAGCAAATAGAGAATTTTTATCATCTTTTGAAGGTGAAGTGAAGTTCACTGATGGGGTGGGCGGAAAAGATCACCCAATAGTATTTGGGGGTTGGGAGGGGGGGAGTTAACTCCCGCTCAGTGTCCAGGCCCAACGTTTATCACTCAACCAATGTCACTGAAACAGACTATCTCAGGGGTGGGCAAACTTTTCCAGGCAAGGGCCACATTCAGAAATTCACAATTTTAAAGGACTGTATAGTATATTAAGTAAAATAATTAATATTTTAAATAGCCAAAATAAAAGGTCTTTAAAGAAAAAAAAGCACATTTATTTGAAAAACAAAGTAACTCAGTAAGTAACAGAACAATGTCAATGAGAATGATGCATCTGACTGCAGTCATTTACCAGTTTGTTGAAATCAGGTGTCAAGTTGCTTGTGCTGATCCTTAACAGTGACAGAAGCACAGCCCGGCCGAGTCAACGATAAAAACGCGCGTAGTGGGGTAGATGAGTGGGGCTGCCTTATTGGTCGGTTTAGTTGGGTGTGCGACCAATAGGAGTCCAGGTTACAAACAATAATAAGGCTTATTGTTTGTAAACTGGACTCCTATTGGTCACACACCCAACTAAACCGACCAATGAGACAGCCCCACTCATCCACCCCACTACGCGCGTTTTTATGCGGCCTGCCAATGAGGTGCCCGGAATCATTACCGGCATTTTTGAAAAGCCGCCGGGGAAAAGCCGCTGAAGTAAATGCGCTTATTCAATAAGCCCATTTACTTCAGCAGCTTTTCCCCGGCGGCTTTTCAAAAATGCCGGTTATGATTCTGGGCACCTCATTGGCGGGCCGCATAAAAACCATTGTCGGGCCGCATGCGGGCCGTAGTTTGCCCACCCCTGGGCTATCTGGTCAGTATCCCATTTGTGGGATTTGGTGTGTGCAAATTAGTTGCTGTTTTTGCAACATTACCACAGTGACTACTCTCCAGACACACCTCAATGGTTGGAAAGCACTTTGTAGAGGGCTAGGTGCTGAGGGACGCACTAAAACTTGGGGCAGCTGCAGAGGCTCAGTGGGGGGAAGATCACCGTCAAAGACCTTTCAGCCAGAGTGAACCGAGGCAGTGTGGGGGGGGGGGTGTGGCATTATATAGAACCCCCTCGGGCTAACTAACGCACACTGAATGCTCACGGTGGATATTTCAGTGTCATCATTATATTGAAGGACCTCAGATTGAACCTTGATCGGTGTGGACCAAACACCATTTGTGATGACCATTCTGAAGTGACTTTCAGTACAAAGTATATTTTTGCAAAAGAAAGGTTTTAGGATTGTGCTGACATGAAAGATGCTCGAGAACTGGGAGCCTTTTTAAAAATAATTTCTTTAACCCTTCAGACTAAAAGAGATTTGTTTGCAAGAGGAAAGTCTGTGAGTAAAAGTCCGTCAATAATGTGATTTAGCAGGAAAGATCAATCTGTGCTTCTGGATGAACAGGTAGCGTATTTACGTGTTTACTCACCACTCTGTGATTTGTACTGCAGTGTGCGAGGGCAGTGGTTTGAATGGACAGTGCCGGCACGTCTGGCTGCCGTTCAGCATTGGTTGATGTACCGCCATTGTCCTGGCTGCTTCTCATTTTTCTCGAATCCCATTCATCATAAATCAGAATTCCTGGAGCAAGGATGCAGAAAAGTCAAATTCTATCACCCATTTGGACCCAACAGAACAGAGACAGGCTATTGGGGCCTGGGATCACAGGGTCAGGAAAAGGCCTGGAGATGGGACTGGAGCAAGGACAGTTAACTTCTCCATTCTCACGTCACCGTAAATCACGACAGGTCCCGCATGATGTGCACCTGGTGAGAAGCATCCACCAGAGGCACCCAGGTGAGTAGAGCTCCCAGAGGGGTGGGGGGTGAGGGGCCCTTAGAACTTCCCTCTGGCACTGCTCCTTGGAAATGTAGTCCTGACACATCCAACCGTGAATGGTGGTTGGTGGACAATTAAACAACTCACTGGAGGAGGAGGCTCCACAAATATCCCCATCCTCAATGATGGAGGAGCCCAGCACCTCAGTGCAAAAGACAAGGCTGAAGCATTGGCAACAATCTTCAGCCAGAAGTGCAGAGTGGATGGTCTATCCCGGTCTCCTCCGGAGATCCCCAGCATCACAGATGTCTTCAGCCAATACGATTCACTCCACGGGATAACAAGAAACAGCTAAAGGCACTGGATATTGCAACAACTTTGGGCCCTGACAATATTCCGGCAATGGTACTGAAGACTTGTGCTCGAGAACTTGCCGCACCCCTAGCCAAGCTGCTCCAGTACAGCTACAACACTGGCATCTACACGGCAATGTGGGAAATTGCCTGGGTATGTCCTGTACACAAGGAACAGGACAAATCCAAACCAGCCAATTACCGCCCTATCAGTCTACTCTCCAGTCTACTTCCCATTATCAATATCCTGGGGGTTTCCATTGATCGGAAACTGAACTGGACTATTTATATTTATACTGTGGCTACCAGGGCAGGACAAAGGCTCGGAATCCTACGGCGAGTAACTCACCTCCTGACTCCACAAAGCCTGTCCACCATCTACACTGCACAAGTCAGGAGTGTGATGGAAACTCTCCAGTTGCCTGGATGAGTGCAGCTCCAACAACACTCAAGAAACTCAACACCATCCAGGACAAAGCAGCCCCGCTTGATTGCTCCTCCTTCCATAAACATTCACTCCCTCCACCATCGATGAACAGTGGCAGCCGTGTGTGCCATCTATAAACACCCGGCAGAACTCACCAAGGTTCCTTAGTCAGCACCTTCCAAACCCACAACCACTACCATCTAGGAGGACAAGAGTAGCAGATACCTGGGAACCTCACCACTTACCCAGGTTATACCCCTGGTACTGACCCCTGACACTGACTAATCACTTGAAAAACTTGGTTGCTGGCAGAGATTGTTCCATCAGAATCCCCCCCACGCCGCCACCACCCCGCCCCCACCAACATGATGCCATGGATCCTGCCCCCACCCCGCCCCCACCCTGCCATCACCCCGCCCCCACCCGCCCCACCCCACCCCCACCCCATCCCCACCCTGCCCCCACCCTGCCCCCACCCGGCCCCCACCAACATGATGCCATGGATCCTGCCCCCACCCCGCCCCAACCCTGCCACCACCCCGCCCCCACCCTGCCACCACCCCTCCCCCACCCTGCCCCCACTCCGCCCCCACCCCGCCCCCACTCCGCCCCCACCCTGCCCCCACTCCGCCCCCACCCCGCCCCAACCCTGCCCCCACCCCTCCCCACCCTGCCCCCACCCCGCCCCCACCCCCACCCGGCCCCCACCAACATTATGCCATGGATCCTGCCCCCACCCCACCCCAACCCTGCCCCCACCCCTCCCCCACCCTGCCCTGCCCCCACCCCACCCCCACCCGGCCCCCACCAACATTATGCCATGGATCCTGTCCCTGGCTAAGAAAAGGACAGGATCAGAAATCCACCCCATTTGCAAACCCAGAGCAGAAAATTGTGAAAAATCTACACTTGGACTGGGATCAGGATTGGTATGGGACTGGGATCAGGATTGGTATGGGACTGGGATCAGGATTGGTATGGGTATGGGACTGGGATCAGGATTGGAATGGGACTGCGATCAGGATTGGAATGGGAATGGGACTGGGATCAGGATTGGTATGGGACTGGGATTGGGATCAGGATTGGTATGGGACTGGGATTGGGATCAGGATTGGTATGGGACTGGGATCAGGTTGGAATGGGAATGGGACTGGGATCAGGATTGCTATGGGACTGGGATTGGAATCAGGATTGGTATGGGACTGGGATCAGGATTGGTAAGAGACTGGGACTGGGATCAGGATTGGTATGGGTATGGGTATGGGACTGCGTTAGGAATTTGAATTGGATTTGGGGGTGGGAATTGGCTGATGTTTGTGATTTGGGTGAACCAGGTTCTGAAGTGCAGTCCAGTCGAGTAGTGTTGAACAATATTCAAACTCAGAACAACTTGTATTTCTCCAACAGCTCCCATTTAATAGTTGGTGTTTATTTGTCACACTGTGTACACTAGGAGTTGGTGTATTTATTACACTATGTACACTCGGAGTTGGTGCATGTATCACACTGTGTACACTCGGAGTTGGTGTATTTATCACACTGTGTACACTCGGAGTTGGTGCATGTATCACACTGTGTACACTCGGAGTTGGTGCATGTATCACACTGTGTACACTCGGAGTTGGTGTATATATCACACTGTGTACACTCGGAGTTGGTGTATGTATCACACTGTGTACACTCGGAGTTGGTGCATGTATCACACTGTGTACACTCGGAGTTGGTGTATTTATCACACTGTGTACACTCGGAGTTGGTGTATTTATCACACTGTTTACACTCGGAGTTGGTGTGTATTTGTCACACTGTGTACACTCGGAGTTGGTGTATATATCACACTGTGTACACTCGGAGTTGGTGTGTATTTGTCACACTGTGTACACTCGGAGTTGGTGTATTTATCACACTGTGTACGCTCGGAGTTGGTGTATGTGTCACACTGTGTACACTCGGAGTTGGTGTATTTATTTAATTGTATACACTCGGAGTTGGTTTATTTATCTCACTGTGTACACTTGGAGTTGGTGTATTTATCACACTGTGTACACTCGGAGTTGGTGTATTTATCACACTGTGTACACTCGGAGTTGGTGTGTATTTATCACACTGTGTACACTCGGAGTTGGTGTATTTATCACACTGTGTACACTCGGAGTTGGTGTGTATTTATCACACTGTGTACACTCGGAGTTGGTGTGTATTTATCACACTGTGTACACTCGGAGTTGGTGTATTTATCACATTGTGTACACTCGGAGTTGGTGTATTTATCACACTGTGTACACTAGGAGTTGGTGTGTATTTGTCACACTGTGTACAGTCGGAGTTGGTTTATGTGTCACACTGTGTACACTCGGAGTTGGTGTATTTATCACACTGTGTACACTCGGAGTTGGTGTATGTATCACACTGTGTACACTCGGAGTTGGTGTATTTATTACACTGTGTACACTCGGAGTTGGTGTGTATTTATCACACTGTGTACACTCGGAGTTGGTGTATATATCACACTGTGTAAACTCGGAGTTGGTGGATATATCACAGTGTGTACACTCGGAGTTGGTGTGTATTTGTCACACTGTGTACACTCGGAGTTGGTGTATATATCACACTGTGTAAACTCGGAGTTGGTGGATATATCACAGTGTGTACACTCGGAGTTGGTGTGTATTTGTCACACTGTGTACACTCGGAGTTGGTGCATGTATTACACTGTGTACACTCGGAGTTGGTGTATTTATCACATTGTGTACACTCGGAGTTGGTGTATTTATCACACTGTGTACACTCGGAGTTGGTGTATTCATCACATTGTGTACACTCAGAATTGGTGTATTTATCACACTGTGTACACTCGGAGTTCGTGTGTATTTGTCACACTGTGTACAGTCGGAGTTGGTGTATGTGTCACACTGTGTACACTCGGAGTTGGTGTATGTATCACACTGTGTACACTCGGAGTTGGTGTATTTATTACACTGTGTACACTCGGAGTTGGTGTATTTATCACACTGTGTACACTCGGAGTTGGTGTATTTATTACACTGTGTACACTCGGAGTTGGTGTGTATTTATCACACTGTGTACACTCGGAGTTGGTGTATGTATCACACTGTGTACACTCGGAGTTGGTGTATGTATCACACTGTGTACACTCGGGGTTGGTGTGTATTTATCACACTGTGTACACTCGGAGTTGGTGTGTATTTATCACACTATGTACACTCGGAGTTGGTGTATTTATCACACTGTGTACACTCGGAGTTGGTGTGTATTTGTCACACTGTGTACACTCGGAGTTGGTGTATTTATCACACTGTGTACACTCGGAGTTGGTGTATATATCACACTGTGTAAACTCGGAGTTGGTGTATATATCACACTGTGTACACGCGGAGTTGGTGTATATATCACACTGTGTACACTCGGAGTTGGTGTATATATCACACTGTGTACACTCGGAGTTGGTGTATGTGTCACACTGTGTACACTCAGAGTTGGTGTGTATTTGTCACACTGTGTACACTCGGAGTTGGTATATTTATCACACTGTGTACACTCTGAGTTGGTGTATGTGTCACACTGTGTACACTCGGAGTTGGTGTGTATTTGTCACACTGTGTACACTCTGAGTTGGTATATTTATCACACTGTGTACACTCTGAGTTGGTGTATTTATCTCACTGTGTACACTCGGAGTTGGTGTGTATTTGTCACACTGTGTAAACTCGGAGTTGATGTATTTATCACACTGTGTACACTCAGAGTTGGTGTATTTATCACACTGTGTACACTCGGAGTTGGTGTATTTATCACATTGTGTACACTCAGAATTGGTGTATTTATCACACTGTGTACACTCGGAGTTGGTGTATGTGTCACACTGTGTACACTCGGAGTTTGTGTGTATTTGTCACATTGTGTACACTCGGAGTTGGTGTATGTATCACACTGTGTACACCCGGAGTTGGTGTGTATTTGTCACACTGTGTACACCCGGAGTTGGTGTGTATTTGTCACACTGTGTACACTCGGAGTTGGTGTGTATTTATCACACTGTGTACACTCGGAGTTGGTGTATTTATTACACTGTGTACACTCGGAGTTGGTGTATTTATCACACTGTGTACACTCGGAGTTTGTGTCTGTATCACACTGTGTACACTCGGAGTTGGTGTATTTATCACATTGTGTACACTCGGAGTTGGTGTATTTATCACACTGTGTACACTCGGAGTTGGTGTGTATTTATCACACTGTGTACACTCGGAGTTTGTGTCTGTATCACACTGTGTACACTCGGAGTTGGTGTATTTATCACATTGTGTACACTCGGAGTTGGTGTATTTATCACACTGTGTACACTAGGAGTTGGTGTGTATTTGTCACACTGTGTACAGTCGGAGTTGGTTTATGTGTCACACTGTGTACACTCGGAGTTGGTGTATTTATCACACTGTGTACACTCGGAGTTGGTGTATGTATCACACTGTGTACACTCGGAGTTGGTGTATTTATTACACTGTGTACACTCGGAGTTGGTGTGTATTTATCACACTGTGTACACTCGGAGTTGGTGTATATATCACACTGTGTAAACTCGGAGTTGGTGGATATATCACAGTGTGTACACTCGGAGTTGGTGTGTATTTGTCACACTGTGTACACTCGGAGTTGGTGTATATATCACACTGTGTAAACTCGGAGTTGGTGGATATATCACAGTGTGTACACTCGGAGTTGGTGTGTATTTGTCACACTGTGTACACTCGGAGTTGGTGCATGTATTACACTGTGTACACTCGGAGTTGGTGTATTTATCACATTGTGTACACTCGGAGTTGGTGTATTTATCACACTGTGTACACTCGGAGTTGGTGTATTCATCACATTGTGTACACTCAGAATTGGTGTATTTATCACACTGTGTACACTCGGAGTTCGTGTGTATTTGTCACACTGTGTACAGTCGGAGTTGGTGTATGTGTCACACTGTGTACACTCGGAGTTGGTGTATGTATCACACTGTGTACACTCGGAGTTGGTGTATTTATTACACTGTGTACACTCGGAGTTGGTGTATTTATCACACTGTGTACACTCGGAGTTGGTGTATTTATCACACTGTGTACACTCGGAGTTGGTGTGTATTTATCACACTGTGTACACTCGGAGTTGGTGTATGTATCACACTGTGTACACTCGGAGTTGGTGTATGTATCACACTGTGTACACTCGGGGTTGGTGTGTATTTATCACACTGTGTACACTCGGAGTTGGTGTGTATTTATCACACTGTGTACACTCGGAGTTGGTGTATTTATCACACTGTGTACACTCGGAGTTGGTGTGTATTTGTCACACTGTGTACACTCGGAGTTGGTGTATTTATCACACTGTGTACACTCGGAGTTGGTGTATATATCACACTGTGTAAACTCGGAGTTGGTGTATATATCACACTGTGTACACGCGGAGTTGGTGTATATATCACACTGTGTACACTCGGAGTTGGTGTATATATCACACTGTGTACACTCGGAGTTGGTGTATGTGTCACACTGTGTACACTCAGAGTTGGTGTGTATTTGTCACACTGTGTACACTCGGAGTTGGTATATTTATCACACTGTGTACACTCTGAGTTGGTGTATGTGTCACACTGTGTACACTCGGAGTTGGTGTGTATTTGTCACACTGTGTACACTCTGAGTTGGTATATTTATCACACTGTGTACACTCTGAGTTGGTGTATTTATCTCACTGTGTACACTCGGAGTTGGTGTGTATTTGTCACACTGTGTAAACTCGGAGTTGATGTATTTATCACACTGTGTACACTCAGAGTTGGTGTATTTATCACACTGTGTACACTCGGAGTTGGTGTATTTATCACATTGTGTACACTCAGAATTGGTGTATTTATCACACTGTGTACACTCGGAGTTGGTGTATGTGTCACACTGTGTACACTCGGAGTTTGTGTGTATTTGTCACATTGTGTACACTCGGAGTTGGTGTATGTATCACACTGTGTACACCCGGAGTTGGTGTGTATTTGTCACACTGTGTACACCCGGAGTTGGTGTGTATTTGTCACACTGTGTACACTCGGAGTTGGTGTGTATTTATCACACTGTGTACACTCGGAGTTGGTGTATTTATTACACTGTGTACACTCGGAGTTGGTGTATTTATCACACTGTGTACACTCGGAGTTTGTGTCTGTATCACACTGTGTACACTCGGAGTTGGTGTATTTATCACATTGTGTACACTCGGAGTTGGTGTATTTATCACACTGTGTACACTCGGAGTTGGTGTGTATTTATCACACTGTGTACACTCGGAGTTTGTGTCTGTATCACACTGTGTACACTCGGAGTTGGTGTATTTATCACATTGTGTACACTCGGAGTTGGTGTATTTATCACACTGTGTACACTCGGAGTTGGTGTATGTGTCACACTGTGTACACTCGGAGTTGGTGTATTTATCACACTGTGTACACTCGGAGTTGGTGTATTTATCACACTGTGTACACTCGGAGTTGGTGTATGTGTCACACTGTGTACACTCGGAGTTGGTGTATTTATCACACTGTGTACACTCGGAGTTGGTGTATTTATCACACTGTGTACACTCAGAATTGGTGTATTTATCACACTGTGTACACTCGGAGTTGGTGTATGTGTCACACTGTGTACACTCGGAGTTGGTGTATTTATCACACTGTGTACACTCAGAATTGGTGTATTTATCACACTGTGTACACTCGGAGTTGGTGTATTTATCACACTGTGTACACTCGGAGTTGGTGTATTTATCACACTGTGTACACTCGGAGTTGGTGTATGTGTCACACTGTGTACACTCGGAGTTGGTGTATTTATCACACTGTGTACACTCAGAATTGGTGTATTTATCACACTGTGTACACTCGGAGTTGGTGTATGTGTCACACTGTGTACACTCGGAGTTCGTGTGTATTTGTCACACTGTGTACAGTCGGAGTTGGTGTATGTGTCACACTGTGTACACTCGGATTTGGTGTATTTATCACATTGTGTACACTCGGAGTTGGTGTGTCTGTATCACACTGTGTACACCCGGAGTTGGTGTGTATTTATCACACTGTGTACACTCGGAGTTGGTGTATTTATCACACTGTGTACACTCGGAGTTGGTGTATTTATTACACTGTGTACACTCGGAGTTGGTGTATTTATCACACTGTGTACACTCGGAGTTGGTGTATTTATCACACTGTGTACACTCGGAGTTGGTGTATTTATCACACTGTGTACACTCGGAGTTGGTGTGTATTTGTCACACTGTGTACACTCGGAGTTGGTGTATTTATCACACTGTGTACACTCGGAGTTGGTGTGTATTTGTCACACTGTGTACACTCGGAGTTGGTGTATTTATCACACTGTGTACACTCGAGTTGGTGCATGTGTCACACTGTGTACACTCGGAGTTGGTGTATTTATCACACTGTGTACACTCGGAGTTTGTGTCTGTGTCACACTGTGTACACTCGGAGTTGGTGTATTTATTACACTGTGTACACTCGGAGTTGGTGTATTTATCACACTGTGTACACTCGGAGTTGGTGTATTTATCACACTGTGTACACTCGGAGTTGGTGTATTTATCACACTGTGTACACTCGGAGTTGGTGTATGTGTCACACTGTGTACACTCGGAGTTGGTGTATTTATCACACTGTGTACACTCGGAGTTGGTGTGTATTTATCACACTGTGTACACTCGGAGTTGGTGTATTTATCACACTGTGTACACTCGGAGTTGGTGTATTTATCACACTGTGTACACTCGGAGTTGGTGTATGTGTCACACTGTGTACACTCGGAGTTGGTGTGTATTTATCACACTGTGTACACTCGGAGTTGGTGTATTTATTACACTGTGTACACTCGGAGTTGGTGTGTATTTATCACACTGTGTACACTCGGAGTTGGTGTATTTATTACACTGTGTACACTCGGAGTTGGTGTATTTATCACACTGTGTACACTCGGAGTTGGTGTATTTATCACACTGTGTACACTCGGAGTTGGTGTATTTATTACATTGTGTACACTCGGAGTTGGTGTGTATTTATCACACTGTGTACACTCGGAGTTGGTGTGTATTTGTCACACTGTGTACACTCGGAGGATGTGTGTATTTATCACACTGTGTACACTCGGAGTTGGTGTGTATTTATCACACTGTGTACACTCGGAGTTTGTGTATGTATCACACTGTGTACACTCGGAGGTGGTGTATATTTATTAGCTGGTATTAAACGATGATAATCGGACTGTAGATTGTCAATGGAAACACTGTGCCCTCTGTCAATATTGACCTTCCATAGGGAGAGACAGGAAACATTATAAAACAAAATAATCTTTACAGTGGCAACGGAGTGACTCGGGTCCAAACATGCTTAAAATGAACACGCTAACACTTGCAAATATCCAGATTGTGTGAATTGAATCTATTCCATTCTCCCCACCCTGCTGTCACACGCGTGCTGTCTGTACTGCTGTTTCCCTCCCCTTTGAGCTTCAGTACAGGTAGCAGAGTTAAGATTATGCCATCTCGGAGATTATCACAGCCAAGAAATCGCTTGCTCTTTCCCATTGATGCACATTCACGGATTGTTAGGAGAGCGAGCAGCGAGCAGCGAGCTGCGAGCAGCGAGCAGCGAGCAGCGAGCAATGCCCTGATCTCTGCCTGTTTATTCCTGCCCCATACTGGCATTTAACTTTCTGTAGCCTCCAAAAACAGACCCAGTTAATGAGATCACCTTATTGCACAGAACAAGAGTGAGTCTCAAACTTTCAAACTGTGTGACTGGCACAGGAAATCTGGGATAAAAACAAAACATGGCCAGGGTGCCAGGTTGGCATTGCCAAGGTGCCTGGGTGCCAGGAGAGCCAGGGTGCCACCCTGTCCTGTCCCCGACCACCCAGAGGTTTCTGATGGCCTGAGCGACCCCCCCCTTCCCCCCCCCCCCCCCCCCCCCCCCCCCCCACTCCTGGTCCACGTTTGTGTGGAGCAGTACTTAATGGCGCCCTGGCCAGGTCTCCCAGGCTCGGCCTCCCTAACAGCACAGTGGGTGTACCTACACCTCATGGATTGCAGTGGATCAAGAAGGCAGCTCATCACCAGCTTCAGAAGGGCAACTCGGGCTGGGCAATAAATGCTGGTTTAACCAGCAACGCCCACATCCCGTAAATTAATATTTTAAAAAATCAATCTGCTTCACAGCGGAAGCCCAAAGCATCAGGAGCAAGTGTTTTGGGACCTCATCACTCAGAAACACGTTCAGTAGTTATCTCAGCAGCAAATGTGTTCCCCTACCCAGTCCAGCTCACAGAGCTTTGCCAGGTTAGATTCTTTACCTGGGTTGTGTACATCCAATGGGGTCTCCTCGGTGCTCCTGTCCAGGAAGGTGTTGTTGCTGCTCGACAGGTAGCTTTTCTTGCCACAGGTACTGATAGGTTGAAAGGTGGGATCCAGTTCTAAAATTAGGCTGTTGAGGTTTTCAATTGTTGCGTCTAAGGTTGGAGATAAGGGGTCGTTTCCAGCACAGTTCGGTTGCGAGGTTTCCATCTTCCTCCAGTATTGCTCCGAGGTTTTGGTGACCTGGTGGGAACCGTGGTGCGGTTTTACCTGAGCGGCAGAGGATCGCCGCACTCCGGCATGGATCGGAGGCTTCTGACTGCTGACTGACTTCACCAAGAAGGTTGGGGATCTGCCCAGTTCAGGCTGGGAGCTGCTCTGTGATTGGCAGCTGGGATATGGGGGTGACATTGTGACCTCCCGGCAGACCCACTGCTCGGATGGATGGTGGCTGTAGGATTCTGACCCAGATACAGAGCCTGGCCCTGGACAGGCTGCTCTCAAGTGGCTGCGATGGGCAGAGGCCCCGTTCAGGATGACAGTCTCTATCTGAGGGGAGACACACCGATTCTGGCTTCTGTCCACGTGAATGGTGTGATTCGACATGATGTCAGAGAGGAAACTCCCGTCCTTCATCAGTGACTCAGAACAAAGGTGTCCTCACAAACTCTGATTGCAACTTCCTCTTGGACGTTGGGTTGACCAATTCGGTGTTTCCACAAACCTGGAAAAACAGAGAACATCTTTAATGACTTGCAATCAATGTTAAATATAACCATTCTACACAAGCTCAACACACGCTGTGGAAGGAGCTTTAGTACATTATTGAGAGGCGAGGTCAGTGGTATGAAAAAATGAAAATAGCTTATTGTCACGAGTAGGCTTCAATGTAGTTACTGTGAAAAGCCCCTAGTCGCCACATTCCAGCGCCTGTTCGGGGAGGCTGGTACAGGAATTGAACTGTGCTGCTGGCCTGTCTTGGTCTGCTTTCAAAGCCAGCGATGTAGCCCTGTGCTAAACCAGCCCCTGACAGCACTTCAATGACAATATTGTCACTGGATTAGTAATCCAGAGACCCAGGGTAACGCTGTGGGGACCCAGGTTTAAATCTCACCACGGCCTGCACGTGACTCCAGCCCCACAGCAATCTGGCTAACAATGTGGCCCAGAAAGCCATTCAGTTCAAGAGAAATCAAGGAGGGGCCATGCGTCGCCACGTCACGCCACGCCCCGCAACCCCACACCACGCTATGTCACGCCACGCCTCTCCTCGTCTCTCCTCTCCTCCAAACTGCTTCCAGGTCAGGGTTTATAGGCTGTGTGGAGCTCCAATTGGGAGGAAGCTTCGCCCCCATTTCACCTGTGTAGCTCACACACTGAGGCAGGTGCAGGCTGGATTTCTCTGAGCTAATGCTGCTCCTGGCTGTAACCCTGCTCCCGGTCCTGCTGTTCCTGGCTGTAACCCTGCTCCCGGACCTGCTGCCTCAGGCTGTAACCCTGCTCCCGGACCTGCTGCTCCTGGCTGTAACCCTGCTCCCGGACCTGCTGCTCCTGGCTGTAACCCTGCTCCCGGACCTGCTGCCTCAGGCTGTAACCCTGCTCCCGGACCTGCTGCCTCAGGCTGTAACCCTGCTCCCGGACCTGCTGCCTCAGGCTGTACCCCTGCTCCCGGACCTGCTGCCTCAGGCTGTAACCCTGCTCCCAGACCTGATGCCTCAGGCTGTAACCCTGCTCCCGGACCTGCTGCTCCTGGCTGTAACCCTGCTCCCGGACCTGCTGCCTCAGGCTGTAACCCTGCTCCCGGACCTGCTGCTCCTGGCTGTAACCCTGCTCCCGGACCTGCTGCCTCAGGCTGTAACCCTGCTCCCGGACCTGCTGCTCCTGGCTGTAACCCTGCTCCCGGACCTGCTGCTCCTGGCTGTAACCCTGCTCCCGGACCTGCTGCTCCTGGCTGTAACCCTGCTCCCGGACCTGCTGCCTCAGGCTGTAACCCTGCTCCCGACCCTGCTGCCTCAAGCTGTAACCCTGCTCCCGGACCTGCTGCTCCTGGCTGTAACCCTGCTCCCAGACCTGCTGCCTCAGGCTGTAACCCTGCTCCCGGACCTGCTGCTCCTGGCTGTAACCCTGCTCCCGGACCTGCTGCCTCAGGCTGTAACCCTGCTCCCGGACCTGCTGCCTCAGGCTGTAACCCTGCTCCCGGACCTGCTGCTCCTGGCTGTAACCCTGCTCCCGGACCTGCTGTTCCTGGCTGTAACCCTGCTCCCGGACCTGCTGCTCCTGGCTGTAACCCTACTCCCGGACCTGCTGCTCCTGGCTGTAACCCTGCTCCCGGACCTGCTGCCTCAGGCTGTAACCCTACTCCCGGACCTGCTGCCTCAGGCTGTAACCCTGCTCCCGGACCTGCTGCCTCAGGCTGTAACCCTGCTCCCGGACCTGCTGCCTCAGGCTGTAACCCTGCTCCCGGACCTGCTGCCTCAGGCTGTAACCCTGCTCCCGGACCTGCTGCTCCTGGCTGTAACCCTGCTCCCAGACCTGCTGCCTCAGGCTGTAACCCTGCTCCCGGACCTGCTGCTCCTGGCTGTAACCCTGCTCCCAGACCTGCTGCCTCAGGCTGTAACCCTGCTCCCGGACCTGCTGCTCCTGGCTGTAACCCTGCTCCCAGGACCTGCTGCCTCAGGCTGTAACCCTGCTCCCTGACCTGCTGCTCCTGGCTGTAACCCTGCTCCCGGACCTGCTGCCTCAGGCTGTAACCCTGCTCCCGGACCTGCTGCTCCTGGCTGTAACCCTGCTCCCGGACCTGCTGCTCCTGGCTGTAACCCTGCTCCCGGACCTGCTGCTCCTGGCTGTAACCTGCTCCCGGACCTGCTGCTCCTGGCTGTAACCCTGCTCCCGGACCTGCTGCTCCTGGCTGTAACCCTGCTCCCGGACCTGCTGCTCCTGGCTGTAACCCTGCTCCCGGACCTGCTGCCTCAGGCTGTAACCCTGCTCCCGGACCTGCTGCTCCTGGCTGTAACCCTGCTCCCGGACCTGCTGCCTCAGGCTGTAACCCTGCTCCCGGACCTGCTGCCTCAGGCTGTAACCCTGCTCCCGGACCTGCTGCTCCTGGCTGTAACGCTGCTCCCAGACCTGCTGCCTCAGGCTGTAACCCTGCTCCCGGACCTGCTGCCTCAGGCTGTAACCCTGCTCCCGGACCTGCTGCCTCAGGCTGTAACCCTGCTCCCGGACCTGCTGCTCCTGGCTGTAACCCTGCTCCCGGACCTGCTGCCTCAGGCTGTAACTCTGCTCCCGGACCTGCTGCCTCAGGCTGTAACCCTGCTCCCGGACCTGCTGCCTCAGGCTGTAACCCTGCTCCCGGACCTGCTGCTCCTGGCTGTAACCCTGCTCCCGGACCTGCTGCTCCTGGCTGTAACCCTGCTCCCGGACCTGCTGCTCCTGGCTGTAACCCTGCTCCCGGACCTGCTGCCTCAGGCTGTAACCCTGCTCCCGGACCTGCTGCCTCAGGCTGTAACCCTGCTCCCGGACCTGCTGCCTCAGGCTGTAACCCTGCTCCCGGACCTGCTGCTCCTGGCTGTAACCCTGCTCCCGGACCTGCTGCCTCAGGCTGTAACCCTGCTCCCGGACCTGCTGCCTCAGGCTGTAACCCTGCTCCCGGACCTGCTGCCTCAGGCTGTAACCCTGCTCCCGGACCTGCTGCTCCTGGCTGTAACCCTGCTCCCGGACCTGCTGCCTCAGGCTGTAACCCTGCTCCCGGACCTGCTGCCTCAGGCTGTAACCCTGCTCCCGGACCTGCTGCCTCAGGCTGTAACCCTGCTCCCGGACCTGCTGCTCCTGGCTGTAACCCTGCTCCCGGACCTGCTGCTCCTGGCTGTAACCCTGCTCCCGGACCTGCTGCTCCTGGCTGTAACCCTGCTCCCGGACCTGCTGCTCCTGGCTGTAACCCTGCTCCCGGACCTGCTGCCTCAGGCTGTAACCCTGCTCCCGGACCTGCTGCCTCAGGCTGTAACCCTGCTCCCGGACCTGCTGCTCCTGGCTGTAACCCTGCTCCCGGACCTGCTGCCTCAGGCTGTAACCCTGCTCCCGGACCTGCTGCCTCAGGCTGTAACCCTGCTCCCGGACCTGCTGCCTCAGGCTGTAACCCTGCTCCCGGACCTGCTGCCTCAGGCTGTAACCCTGCTCCCGGACCTGCTGCTCCTGGCTGTAACCCTGCTCCCGGACCTGCTGCCTCAGGCTGTAACCCTGCTCCCGGACCTGCTGCCTCAGGCTGTAACCCTGCTCCCGGACCTGCTGCTCCTGGCTGTAACCCTGCTCCCGGACCTGCTGCCTCAGGCTGTAACCCTGCTCCCGGACCTGCTGCTCCTGGCTGTAACCCTGCTCCCGGACCTGCTGCTCCTGGCTGTAACCCTGCTCCCGGACCTGCTGCTCCTGGCTGTAACCCTGCTCCCGGACCTGCTGCCTCAGGCTGTAACCCTGCTCCCTGACCTGCTGCCTCAGGCTGTAACCCTGCTCCCGGACCTGCTGCCTCAGGCTGTAACCCTGCTCCCGGACCTGCTGCTCCTGGCTGTAACCCTGCTCCCGGACCTGCTGCCTCAGGCTGTAACCCTGCTCCCGGACCTGCTGCCTCAGGCTGTAACCCTGCTCCCGGACCTGCTGCTCCTGGCTGTAACCCTGCTCCCGGACCTGCTGCCTCAGGCTGTAACCCTGCTCCCGGACCTGCTGCCTCAGGCTGTAACCCTGCTCCCGGACCTGCTGCCTCAGGCTGTAACCCTGCTCCCGGACCTGCTGCCTCAGGCTGTAACCCTGCTCCCGGACCTGCTGCTCCTGGCTGTAACCCTGCTCCCGGACCTGCTGCCTCAGGCTGTAACCCTGCTCCCGGACCTGCTGCCTCAGGCTGTAACCCTGCTCCCGGACCTGCTGCTTCTGGCTGTAACCCTGCTCCCGGACCTGCTGCTCCTGGCTGTAACCCTGCTCCCGGACCTGCTGCTCCTGGCTGTAACCCTGCTCCCGGACCTGCTGCCTCAGGCTGTAACCCTGCTCCCGGACCTGCTGCCTCAGGCTGTAACCCTGCTCCCGGACCTGCTGCCTCATGGCTGTAACCCTGCTCCCGGACCTGCTGCCTCAGGCTGTAACCCTGCTCCCGGACCTGCTGCCTCAGGCTGTAACCCTGCTCCCGGACCTGCTGCCTCAGGCTGTAACCCTGCTCCCGGACCTGCTGCCTCAGGCTGTAACCCTGCTCCCGGACCTGCTGCCTCAGGCTGTAACCCTGCTCCCGGACCTGCTGCCGCAGGCTGTAACCCTGCTCCCGGACCTGCTGCTCCTGGCTGTAACCCTGCTCCCGGACCTGCTGCCTCAGGCTGTAACCCTGCTCCCGGACCTGCTGCCTCAGGCTGTAACCCTGCTCCCGGACCTGCTGCCTCAGGCTGTAACCCTGCTCCCGGACCTGCTGCTCCTGGCTGTAACCCTGCTCCCGGACCTGCTGTTCCTGGCTGTAACCCTGCTCCCGGACCTGCTGCCTCAGGCTGTAACCCTGCTCCCTGACCTGCTGCCTCAGGCTGTAACCCTGCTCCCGGACCTGCTGCTCCTGGCTGTAACCCTGCTCCCGGACCTGCTGCTCCTGGCTGTAACCCTGCTCCCGGACCTGCTGCTCCTGGCTGTAACCCTGCTCCCGGACCTGCTGCTCCTGGCTGTAACCCTGCTCCCGGACCTGCTGCCTCAGGCTGTAACCCTGCTCCCGGACCTGCTGCCTCAGGCTGTAACCCTGCTCCCGGACCTGCTGCCTCAGGCTGTAACCCTGCTCCCGGACCTGCTGCTCCTGGCTGTAACCCTGCTCCCGGACCTGCTGCCTCAGGCTGTAACCCTGCTCCCGGACCTGCTGCCTCAGGCTGTAACCCTGCTCCCGGACCTGCTGCTCCTGGCTGTAACCCTGCTCCCGGACCTGCTGCCTCAGGCTGTAACCCTGCTCCCGGACCTGCTGCTCCTGGCTGTAACCCTGCTCCCGGACCTGCTGCTCCTGGCTGTAACCCTGCTCCCGGACCTGCTGCTCCTGGCTGTAACCCTGCTCCCGGACCTGCTGCTCCTGGCTGTAACCCTGCTCCCGGACCTGCTGCCTCAGGCTGTAACCCTGCTCCCGGACCTGCTGCCTCAGGCTGTAACCCTGCTCCCGGACCTGCTGCCTCAGGCTGTAACCCTGCTCCCGGACCTGCTGCTCCTGGCTGTAACCCTGCTCCCGGACCTGCTGCTCCTGGCTGTAACCCTGCTCCCGGACCTGCTGCCTCAGGCTGTAACCCTGCTCCCGGACCGGCTGCCTCAGGCTGTAACCCTGCTCCCGGACCTGCTGCCTCAGGCTGTAACCCTGCTCCCGGACCTGCTGCCTCAGGCTGTAACCCTGCTCCCGGACCTGCTGCCTCAGGCTGTAACCCTGCTCCCGGTACCTGCTGCTCCTGGCTGTAACCCTGCTCCCGGACCTGCTGCTCCTGGCTGTAACCCTGCTCCCGGACCTGCTGTTCCTGGCTGTAACCCTGCTCCCAGACCTGCTGCTCCTGGCTGTAACCCTGCTCCCGGACCTGCTGCCTCAGGCTGTAACCCTGCTCCCGGACCTGCTGCTCCTGGCTGTAACCCTGCTCCCGGACCTGCTGCCTCAGGCTGTAACCCTGCTCCCGGACCTGCTGCTCCTGGCTGTAACCCTGCTCCCGACCTGCTGCCTCAGGCTGTAACCCTGCTCCCGGACCTGCTGCCTCAGGCTGTAACCCTGCTCCCGGACCTGCTGCTCCTGGCTGTAACCCTGCTCCCGGACCTGCTGCCTCAGGCTGTAACCCTGCTCCCGGACCTGCTGCCTCAGGCTGTAACCCTGCTCCCGGACCTGCTGCCTCAGGCTGTAACCCTGCTCCCGGACCTGCTGCCTCAGGCTGTAACCCTGCTCCCGGACCTGCTGCCTCAGGCTGTAACCCTGCTCCCGGACCTGCTGCTCCTGGCTGTAACCCTGCTCCCGGACCTGCTGTTCCTGGCTG
>NC_052164.1:2281805-2322943 GCF_902713615.1 Scyliorhinus canicula
TTCCAAATTCCGGCCTAGACATAAGCTTGAGAAAACACGCCATTGTCTTCAACAATGAGATGGGAAACATGAAGGATCTCTCAGTAAAGCTGAAGATCAAGGAAGAAAGTCAGGTGAGATGCTTAAAGGTTGGTCAGTGCCATACGCAATCGGACCCAAGGCAGAGACACAAGTGGAATGGCTGGCCAGAATGGGAGTGAGGTGCTCTTTTGCAAGGGTTGGTGCAGGCTCGATGGGCCGAATGGCTGGCCAGAATGGGAGTGCTTGAACCCATTAGCCTGAGTGATTGGGCCACGCCAATCGTACCTGTGATGAAAAATGATGGATCAGTGCCGACTTTAACGTCAGTATTAATCCTGTATTGTGTGCAGAACATTACCCTGTGCATCAGATCTATTCACTGGGTTGGCTGGAGGCCATCACTTCAGTAAAACTGACCTCAGTCAAGCATAACTTCAAATGAACGTGGATCAGGATTTGCAACAGTTCTTGGTGATTGTGACACACAAAGGGTAATTTTGATATAAAAGATGACCATTTGGCATCGCTTCCTCACCAGCATTGTTCCAACGAGCTATGGATCAAATTTCAAGGGGATTAGACAGAGTCCAGTGTCACCTGGATGATATCTTGGTTACTGGAAATATAGAGGAACAACATCTCCGCTTTGGAAGATAAAAGCAAATTACCGTGGATGCTGGAATCTGAAACAAACCAGAAAATGCTGGCCAATCTCAGCAGGTCTGACAGATCTGTGGCGAGGGAAGGGCAACTAACGTTTCGTGTCTGGGTGACTCTTTGTCAAAGCCACGACCTAGATGTCACACTCCAGAGATTCGAAAGTTATGGATTAAGAGTCTGAAAAGATAAATGTGAATGTTTCCAATCTTCAGTTGAATATCTGGGACATATAATCAACACCAGGGGACTGCACAAATCGCAGAAGGTTTGCCTGGCGACCATTCTAAAATCCTGGCATTATCTCCTCTGGCCTGTAACCTCCTGTAGGATTCATGACTTACGTCACTGGGGTGCCGCAGATGTGCAGCGTGGCTACCCGTAAGTGTGGGCGCTGACATGCGGGCTGGAAGCGTGGGCGCTGACATGTGCTCGGGAAGTGTGGGCGCTGACATGTGCTCGGGAAGCGTGGGCGCTGACATGTGCTCGGGAAGTGTGAGCGCTGACATGTGCTCGGGAAGTGTGGGCGCTGACATGTGCTCGGGAAGTCTGGGCGCTGACATGTGCTCGGGAAGTGTGAGCGCTGACATGTGCTCGGGAAGCGTGGGCGCTGACATGTGCTCGGGAAGCGTGGGCGCTGACATGTGCTCGGGAAGTGTGGGCGCTGACATGCGGGCTGGAAGCGTGGGCGCTGACATGTGCTCGGGAAGTGTGGGCGCTGACATGTGCTCGGGAAGTGTGGGCGCTGACATGTGCTCGGGAAGTGTGGGCGCTGACATGTGCTCGGGAAGTGTGGGCGCTGACATGCGGGCTGGAAGCGTGGGCGCTGACATGCGGGCTGGAAGCGTGGGCGCTGACATGCGGGCTGGAAGTGTGGGCGCTGACATGCGGGCTGGAAGCGTGGGCGCTGACATGCGGGCTGGAAGTGTGGCCGCTGGCATGTGCTCGGGAAGTGTGGGCGCTGACATGTGCTCGGGAAGTGTGGGCGCTGACATGTGCTCGGGAAGTGTGGGCGCTGACATGTGCTCGGGAAGCGTGGGCGCTGACATGTGCTCGGGAAGTGTGGGCGCTGACATGTGCTCGGGAAGCGTGGCCGCTGACATGTGCTCGGGAAGTGTGGGCGCTGGCATGTGCTCGGGAAGCGTGGGCGCTGACATACGGGCTGGAAGTGTGGGCGCTGACATGTGCTCGGGAAGTGTGGGCGCTGGCATGTGCTCGGGAAGCGTGGGCGCTGGCATGTGCTCGGGAAGTGTGGGCGCTGACATGTGCTCGGGAAGCGTGGGCGCTGACATGCGGGCTGGAAGCGTGGGCGCTGACATGTGCTCGGGAAGCGTGGGCGCTGACATGTGCTCGGGAAGTGTGGGCGCTGACATGTGCTCGGGAAGTGTGGGCGCTGGCATGTGCTCGGGAAGCGTGGGCGCTGACATGTGCTCGGGAGGCGTGGGCGCTGACATGCGGGCTGGAAGCGTGGCCGCTGACATGCGGGCTGGAAGCGTGGGCGCTGACATGCGGGCTGGAAGTGTGGGCGCTGACATGTGCTCGGGAAGTGTGGGCGCTGACATGTGCTCGGGAAGTGTGGGCGCTGGCATGTGCTCGGGAAGCGTGGGCGCTGACATGTGCTCGGGAAGCGTGGGCGCTGACATGTGCTCGGGAAGCGTGGGCGCTGGCATGTGCTCGGGAAGTGTGGGCGCTGGCATGTGCTCGGGAAGCGTGGGCGCTGACATGTGCTCGGGAAGCGTGGGCGCTGACATGCGGGCTGGAAGCGTGGGCGCTGACATGCGGGCTGGAAGTGTGGGCGCTGACATGTGCTCGGGAAGTGTGGGCGCTGACATGTGCTCGGGAAGCGTGGGCGCTGACATGTGCGCGGGAAGCGTGGGCGCTGACATGTGCTCGGGAAGCGTGGGCGCTGACATGTGCTCGGGAAGTGTGGGCGCTGACATGTGCTCGGGAAGTGTGGGCGCTGGCATGTGCTCGGGAAGTGTGGGCGCTGACATGCGGGCTGGAAGCGTGGGCGCTGACATGTGCTCGGGAAGTGTGGGCGCTGACATGTGCTCGGGAAGCGTGGGCGCTGACATGTGCTCGGGAAGTGTGGGCGCTGACATGTGCTCGGGAAGTGTGGGCGCTGGCATGTGCTCGGGAAGTGTGGGCGCTGACATGTGCTCGGGAAGCGTGGGCGCTGACATGTGCTCGGGAAGCGTGGGCGCTGACATGTGCTCGGGAAGCGTGGGCGCTGACATGTGCTCGGGAAGCGTGGGCGCTGACATGTGCTCGGGAAGTGTGGGCGCTGACATGTGCTCGGGAAGTGTGGGCGCTGACATGTGCTCGGGAAGCGTGGGCGCTGACATGTGCTCGGGAAGTGTGGGCGCTGACATGTGCTCGGGAAGCGTGGGCGCTGACATGTGCTCGGGAAGTGTGGGCGCTGGCATGTGCTCGGGAAGCGTGGGCGCTGACATGTGCTCGGGAAGTGAGGGCGCTGACATGCGGGCTGGAAGTCTGGGCGCTGACATGTGCTCGGGAAGTGTGGGCGCTGACATGTCCTCGGGAAGCGTGGGCGCTGACATATGGGCTGGAAGTGTGGCCGCTGACATGTGCTCGGGAAGTGTGGGCGCTGACATGCGGGCTGGAAGCGTGGGCGCTGACATGTGCTCGGGAAGCGTGGCCGCTGACATGTGCTCGGGAAGTGTGGGCGCTGACATGTGCTCGGGAAGTGTGGGCGCTGGCATGTGCTCGGGAAGTCTGGGCGCTGACATGAGCTCGGGAAGTGTGGGCGCTGGCATGCGGACTGGAAGTGTGGCCGCTGACATGTGCTCGGGAAGCGTGGGCGCTGACATGTGCTCGGGAAGTGTGGGCGCTGGCATGTGCTCGGGAAGCGTGGGCGCTGACATGTGCTCGGGAAGCGTGGGCGCTGACATGTGCTCGGGAAGTGTGGGCGCTGACATGTGCTCGGGAAGTGTGGGCGCTGGCATGTGCTCGGGAAGTGTGGGCGCTGACATGCGGGCTGGAAGCGTGGGCGCTGACATGTGCTCGGGAAGTGTGGGCGCTGACATGTGCTCGGGAAGCGTGGGCGCTGACATGTGCTCGGGAAGTGTGGGCGCTGACATGTGCTCGGGAAGTGTGGGCGCTGGCATGTGCTCGGGAAGTGTGGGCGCTGACATGTGCTCGGGAAGCGTGGGCGCTGACATGTGCTCGGGAAGCGTGGGCGCTGACATGTGCTCGGGAAGTGTGGGCGCTGACATGTGCTCGGGAAGCGTGGGCGCTGGCATGTGCTTGGGAAGTGTGGGCGCTGACATGTGCTCGGGAAGTGTGGGCGCTGACATGTGCTCGGGAAGTGTGGGCGCTGGCATGTGCTTGGGAAGTGTGGGCGCTGACATGTGCTCGGGAAGCGTGGGCGCTGACATGTGCTCGGGAAGCGTGGCGCTGACATGTGCTCGGGAAGCTGTGGGCGCTGACATGTGCTCGGGAAGCGGTGGGCGCTGACATGTGCTCGGGAAGCGTGGGCGCTGACATGTGCTCGGGAAGTGTGGGCGCTGACATGTGCTCGGGAAGTGTGGGCGCTGACATGTGCTCGGGAAGTGTGGGCGCTGACATGTGCTCGGTAAGTCGTGGGCGCTGACATGTGCTCGGGAAGCGTGGGCGCTGACATGTGCTCGGGAAGTGTGGGGCGCTGGCATGTGCTCGGGAAGCGTGGGCGCTGACATGTGCTCGGGAAAGTGTGGGCGCTGACATGTGGGCTGGAAGTGTGGGCTCTGACATGTGCTCGGAAGGTGGGCGCTGACATGTGCTCGGGAAGTGTGGGCGCTGACATGTGCTTGGGGAAGTGTGGGCGCTGACATGTGCTCGGGAAGTGTGGGCGCTGACATGTGCTCGGGAAGCTGTGGGCGCTGACATGTGCTCGGGAAGTGTGGGCGCTGGCATGTGCTCGGGAAGCGTGGGCGCTGACATGTGCTCGGGAAGCGTGGGCGCTGACATGTGCTCGGGAAGTGTGGGCGCTGACGTGCTCGGGAAGTGTGGGCGCTGGCATGTGCTCGGGAAGTGTGGGCGCTGACATGCGGGCTGGAAGCGTGGGCGCTGACATGTGCTCGGGAGGTGTGGGCGCTGACATGTGCTCGGAAGCGTGGGCGCTGACATGTGCTCGGGAAGTGTGGGCGCTGACATGTGCTCGGGAAGTGTGGGCGCTGGCATGTGCTCGGGAAGTGTGGGCGCTGACATGTGCTCGGGAAGCGTGGGCGCTGACATGTGCTCGGGAAGCGTGGGCGCTGACATGTGCTCGGGAAGCGTGGGCGCTGACATGTGCTCGGGAAGCGTGGGCGCTGACATGTGCTCGGGAAGTGTGGGCGCTGACATGTGCTCGGGAAGTGTGGGCGCTGACATGTGCTCGGGAAGCGTGGGCGCTGACATGTGCTCGGGAAGTGTGGGCGCTGACATGTGCTCGGGAAGCGTGGGCGCTGACATGTGCTCGGGAAGTGTGGGCGCTGGCATGTGCTCGGGAAGCGTGGGCGCTGACATGTGCTCGGGAAGTGAGGGCGCTGACATGCGGGCTGGAAGTCTGGGCGCTGACATGTGCTCGGGAAGTGTGGGCGCTGACATGTCCTCGGGAAGCGTGGGCGCTGACATATGGGCTGGAAGTGTGGCCGCTGACATGTGCTCGGGAAGTGTGGGCGCTGACATGCGGGCTGGAAGCGTGGGCGCTGACATGTGCTCGGGAAGCGTGGCCGCTGACATGTGCTCGGGAAGTGTGGGCGCTGACATGTGCTCGGGAAGTGTGGGCGCTGGCATGTGCTCGGGAAGTCTGGGCGCTGACATGAGCTCGGGAAGTGTGGGCGCTGGCATGCGGACTGGAAGTGTGGCCGCTGACATGTGCTCGGGAAGCGTGGGCGCTGACACGCGGACTGGAAGTGTGGGCGCTGACATGTGCTCGGGAAGCGTGGCCGCTGACATGTGCTCGGGAAGTGTGGCCGCTGACATGCGGGCTGGAAGCGTGGGCGCTGACATGTGCTCGGGAAGTGTGGGCGCTGACTATTGCTCGGGAAGTGTGGGCGCTGACATGTGCTCGGGAAGCGTGGGCGCTGGCATGTGCTCGGGAAGTGTGGGCGCTGACATGTGCTCGGGAAGCGTGGGCGCTGACATGTGCTCGGGAAGTGTGAGCGCTGACATGCGGGCTGGAAGCGTGGGCGCTGACATGCGGGCTGGAAGCGTGGGCGCTGACATGCGGGCTGGAAGCGTGGGCGCTGACATGCGGGCTGGAAGCGTGGGCGCTGACATGCGGGCTGGAAGCGTGGGCGCTGACATGCGGGCTGAAAGCGTGGGCGCTGACATGCGGGCTGGAAGCGTGGGCGCTGACATGCGGGCTGGAAGCGTGGGCGCTGACATGTGCTCGGGAAGTGTGGGCGCTGACATGTGCTTGGGAAGTGTGGGCGCTGACATGTGCTCGGGAAGTGTGGGCGCTGACATGTGCTCGGGAAGTGTGGGCGCTGACATGTGCTCGGGAAGTGTGGGCGCTGACATGTGCTCGGGAAGCGTGGGCGCTGGCATGTGCTCGGGAAGTGTGGGCGCTGACATGTGCTCTGGAAGTGTGGGCGCTGGCATGTGGGCTGGAAGTGTGGGCGCTGACATGTGCTCGGGAAGTGTGGGCGCTGACATGTGGGCTGGAAGTGTGGGCTCTGACATGTGCTCGGGAAGTGTGGGCGCTGACATGTGCTCGGGAAGTGTGGGCGCTGACATGTGCTTGGGAAGTGTGGGCGCTGACATGTGCTCGGGAAGTGTGGGCGCTGACATGTGCTCGGGAAGTGTGGGCGCTGACATGTGCTCGGGAAGTGTGGGCGCTGACATGTGCTCGGGAAGCGTGGGCGCTGACATGTGCTCGGGAAGTGTGGGCGCTGACATGTGCTCGGGAAGTGTGGGCGCTGGCATGTGGGCTGGAAGTGTGGGCGCTGACATGTGCTCGGGAAGTGTGGGCGCTGACATGTGGGCTGGAAGTGTGGGCGCTGACATGTGCTCGGGAAGCGTGGGCGCTGATATGTGCTCGGGAAGTGTGGGCGCTGACATGTGCTCGGGAAGCGTGGGCGCTGACATGTGCTCGGGAAGTGTGGGCGCTGACATGTGCTCGGGAAGTGTGGGCGCTGACATGTGCGCGGGAAGCGTGGGCGCTGACATGTGCTCGGGAAGTGTGGGCGCTGACATGTGCTTGGGAAGTGTGGGCGCTGACATGCGGGCTGGAAGCGTGGGCGCTGACATGTGCTCGGGAAGCGTGGGCGCTGACATGCGGGCTGGAAGCGTGGGCGCTGACATGTGCTCGGGAAGTGTGGGCGCTGACATGTGCTCGGGAAGCGTGGGCGCTGACATGTGCTCGGGAAGTGTGGGCGCTGACATGTGGGCTGGAAGTGTGGGCGCTGACATGTGCTCGGGAAGCGTGGGCGCTGACATGTGCTCGGGAAGTCTGGGCGCTGACATGTGGGCTGGAAGTGTGGGCGCTGACATGTGCTCGGGAAGTGTGGGCGCTGGCATGTGCTCGGGAAGCGTGGGCGCTGACATGCGGGCTGGAAGCGTGGCCGCTGGCATGTGCTCGGGAAGTGTGGGCGCTGACATGCGGGCTGGAAGCGTGGCCGCTGGCATGTGCTCGGGAAGCGTGGGCGCTGACATGCGGGCTGGAAGCGTGGCCGCTGGCATGTGCTCGGGAAGCGTGGGCGCTGACATGCGGGCTGGAAGTGTGGGCGCTGACATGTGCTCGGGAAGTGTGGGCGCTGACATGTGCTCGGGAAGCGTGGGCGCTGACATGTGCTCGGGAAGCGTGGGCGCTGACATGTGCTCGGGAAGCGTGGGCGCTGACATGTGCTCGGGAAGCGTGGGCGCTGACATGCGGGCTGGAAGTGTGGCCGCTGACATGTGCTCGGGAAGCGTGGGCGCTGACATGTGCTCGGGAAGCGTGGGCGCTGACATGTGCTCGGGAAGTGTGGGCGCTGACATGTGCTCGGGAAGTGTGGGCGCTGACATGTGCTCGGGAAGTGTGGGCGCTGACATGTGCTCGGGAAGTGTGGCCGCTGACATGCGGGCTGGAAGTGTGGCCGCTGACATGCGGGCTGGAAGCGTGGGCGCTGACATGTGCTCGGGAAGTGTGGGCGCTGACATGTGCTCGGGAAGTGTGGCCGCTGACATGTGCTCGGGAAGTGTGGGCGCTGACATGTGCTCGGGAAGTGTGGCCGCTGACATGTGCTCGGGAAGTGTGGGCGCTGGCATGTGCTCGGGAAGCGTGGGCGCTGACATGCGGGCTGGAAGCGTGGCCGCTGGCATGTGCTCGGGAAGTGTGGGCGCTGACATGCGGGCTGGAAGCGTGGGCGCTGGCATGTGCTCGGGAAGCGTGGGCGCTGACATGCGGGCTGGAAGTGTGGGCGCTGACATGTGCTCGGGAAGTGTGGGCGCTGACATGTGCTCGGGAAGCGTGGGCGCTGACATGTGCTCGGGAAGCGTGGGCGCTGACATGTGCTCGGGAAGCGTGGGCGCTGACATGTGCTCGGGAAGTGTGGGCGCTGACATGTGCTCGGGAAGTGTGGGCGCTGACATGTGCTCGGGAAGTGTGGGCGCTGACATGTGCTCGGGAAGTGTGGGCGCTGACGTGCGGGCTGGAAGTGTGGCCGCTGACATGCGGGCTGGAAGCGTGGGCGCTGACGTGCTCGGGAAGTGTGGGCGCTGACATGTGCTCGGGAAGTGTGGCCGCTGACATGTGCTCGGGAAGTGTGGCCGCTGACATGTGCTCGGGAAGTGTGGGCGCTGGCATGTGCTCGGGAAGTGTGGGCGCTGACATGTGCTCAGGAAGTGTGGGCGCTGACATGTGCTCGGGAAGTGTGGGCGCTGACGTGCGGGCTTGGAAGTGTGGCCGCTGACATGTGCTCGGGAAGTGTGGGCGCTGACATGCGGGCTGGAAGCGTGGGCGCTGACATGTGCTCGGGAAGTGTGGGCGCTGACATGTGCTCGGGAAGCGTGGGCGCTGACATGCGGGCTGGAAGTGTGGCCGCTGACATGCGGGCTGGAAGCGTGGGCGCTGACATGTGCTCGGGAAGTGTGGGCGCTGACATGCGGGCTGGAGGTGTGGGCGCTGACATGTGCTCGGGAAGTGTGGGCGCTGGCATGTGCTCGGGAAGTGTGGGCGCTGACATGTGCTCGGGAAGTGTTGGCGCTGACATGTGCTCGGGAAGTCTGGGCGCTGACATGTGGGCTGGAAGTGTGGGCGCTGACATGTGCTCGGGAAGTGTGGGCGCTGACATGTGCTCGGGAAGCGTGGGCGCTGACATGTGCTCGGGAAGCGTGGGCGCTGACATGTGCTCGGGAAGTGTGGGCGCTGACATGTGCTCGTGAAGTGTGGGCGCTGACATGTGCTCGGGAAGCGTGGGCGCTGACATGTGCTCGGGAAGTGTGGGCGCTGACATGTGCTCGGGAAGCGTGGGCGCTGACATGTGCTCGGGAAGTGTGAGCGCTGACATGCGGGCTGGAAGTGTGGCTGCTGACATGTGCTCGGGAAGCGTGGGCGCTGACATGCGGGCTGGAAGCGTGGGCGCTGACATGCGGGCTGGAAGTGTGGGCGCTGACATGCGGGCTGGAAGCGTGGGCGCTGACATGTGCTCGGGAAGTGTGGGCGCTGACATGTGCTCGGGAAGTGTGGCCGCTGACATGTGCTCGGGAAGTGTGGGCGCTGACATGTGCTCGGGAAGTGTGGGCGCTGACATGTGCGCGGGAAGTGTGGGCGCTGACATGTGCTCGGGAAGTGTGGGCGCTGACATGTGCTCGGGAAGTGTGGGCGCTGACATGTGCGCGGGAAGTGTGGGCGCTGACATGTGCGCGGGAAGTGTGGGCGCTGACATGTGCTCGGGAAGTGTGGGCGCTGACATGTGCTCGGAACTGTGGGCGCTGGCATGTGCTCGGGAAGCGTGGGCGCTGACATGCGGGCTGGAAGTGTGGGCGCTGACATGTGCTCGGGAAGTGTGGGCGCTGACATGTGCTCGGGAAGTGTGGGCGCTGACATGTGCTCGGGAAGTGTGGGCGCTGGCATGTGCTCGGGAAGTGTGGGTGCTGGCATGTGCTCGGGAAGTCTGGGCGCTGACATGTGCTCGGGAAGTGTGGGCGCTGGCATGTGCTCGGGAAGTGTGGGCGCTGACATGCGGGCTGGAAGTGTGGGCGCTGACATGTGCTCGGCAGTGTGAGCGCTGACATGTGCTCGGGAAGTGTGGGCGCTGGCATGTGCTCGGGAAGTGTGGGCGCTGGCATGTGCTCGGGAAGTGTGAGCGCTGACATGTGCTCGGGAAGTGTGAGCGCTGACATGTGCTCGGGAAGTGTGGGCGCTGGCATGTGCTCGGGAAGTGTGAGCGCTGACATGTGCTCGGGAAGTGTGAGCGCTGACATGTGCTCGGGAAGTGTGGGCGCTGACATGTGCTCGGGAAGTGTGAGCGCTGACATGTGCTCGGGAAGTGTGGGCGCTGGCATGTGCTCGGGAAGTGTGGGCGCTGACATGTGCTCGGGAAGTGTGGGCGCTGACATGTGCTCGGGAAGTGTGGCCGCTGACATGTGCTCGGGAAGTGTGGGCGCTGGCATGTGCTCGGGAAGTGTGGGCGCTGACATGTGCTCGGGAAGTGTGGCCGCTGACATGTGCTCGGGAAGTGTGGGCGCTGACATGTGCTCGGGAAGCGTGGGCGCTGACATGCGGGCTGGAAGTGTGGCCGCTGACATGTGCTCGGGAAGTGTGGGCGCTGACATGTGCTCGGGAAGTGTGGGCGCTGACATGCGGGCTGGAAGCGTGGGCGCTGACATGTGCTCGGGAAGTGTGGGAGCTGACATACGGGCTGGAAGTGTGGGCGCTGACATGCGGGCTGGAAGCGTGGGCGCTGACATGCGGGCTGGAAGCGTGGGCGCTGACATGTGCTCGGGAAGTGTGGGCGCTGACATGTGCTCGGGAAGTGTGGGCGCTGGCATGTGCTCGGGAAGTGTGGGCGCTGACATGTGCTCGGGAAGTGTGGGCGCTGACATGCGGGCTGGAAGCGTGGGCGCTGACATGTGCTCGGGAAGTGTGGGCGCTGACATGTGCTCGGGAAGCGTGGGCGCTGACATGTGCTCGGGAAGTGTGGGCGCTGACATGTGCTCGGGAAGCGTGGGCGCTGACATGTGCTCGGGAAGTGTGGGCGCTGACATGTGCTCGGGAAGCGTGGGCGCTGACATGTGCTCGGGAAGTGTGGCCGCTGGCATGTGCTCGGGAAGCGTGGGCGCTGACATGCGGGCTGGAAGTGTGGGCGCTGGCATGCGGGCTGGAAGTGTGGCCGCTGACATGCGGGCTGGAAGCGTGGGCGCTGGCATGCGGGCTGGAAGCGTGGCCGCTGACTTGCGGGCTGGAAGCGTGCCTTGTTTACACCCCCAGCTTATTCTGTTTTCTCTGCTGGAGCCCTGCGCTGCATTGGTGCTGCTGAATGAAAAATGCACCCACAGCACTAACCTGGACCACTGACCCATGTAATGTTCCTTGTATTGTTATCCAAGGTAGCCAAAAGCTGGAGGGTTTACAAAGAACATTTGATTTGATTTGATTTGATTTATTGTCTCATGCACTGAAGTACAGTGAAAAGTACTTTTCTGCGGCCAAGGGAACGTACACAGTGCGTACATAGTGGACAGAAGAATAATCAACAGAAAACATTGACAAATGGTACATCGACAAACAGTGATTGGTTACAGTGCAGAACAAGGGGCCAAACAAAGCAAATACATGAGCAAGAGCAGCATAGGGCATCGTGAATAGTGTTCTTACAGGGAACAGATCAGTCCGAGGGGGAATCGTTGAGGAGTCTGGTAGCTGTGGGGAAGAAGCTGTTCCTATGTCTGGATGTGCGGGTCTTCAGACTTCTGTACCTTCTGCCTGATGGAAGGGTCTGGAAAAAGGCAATGCCTGGGTGGGAGGGGGTCTCTGATAATGCTGTCTGCCTTCCTGAGGCAGCGGGAGGTGTAGACAGAATCAATGTGGAGGTGGCCAAGCTTGTGTGATGTATTGGGCTGAGTTCACCACACTCTGCAGTTTCTTGCGATCTTGGACCGAGCAGTTGCCATACCAGGCTGTGATGCAGCCAGATAGGATGCTCTCTATCACACATCTGTAGAAAGTTTGTGAGAGTCGATGCAGACATGCCGAATTTCTTTCACTTCCGCAGGAAGTAGAGACGATGTTGGGCTTTCTTGACTGTTGCATCAATGTGAGTGGACCAGGACAGACTGTTGGTGATGGTGACCCCCAGGACCTTAAAGCTATCGACCAGCTCCATTTCGGAGCCATTGATGCAGACGGGAGTGTGTGTCTTGCTACGCTTCCTGAAGTCCATGATCAGCTCCTTGGTCATTTCGACATTTAGAGAGAGGTTGGTTTCGGTACACCGTGCAACCAAGGGATTTATCTCCCTCCTGTAGTCTGATTCGTCATTGTTTGCGATGCGGCCCACCACAGTTAGATTGTGGATAAAGAGGACTAGACGTGATATGAGTGAAGTTATAGTTACGAGCAAATTCTGTCCAATCATTACTATCAAAGCAAGGGCCATTGTCATTACTCTCCAAGGCATCCCACGATAAGCAAATATTTCTTTAATTGCTTTGATCACAGATTACAAAGTAGAATCAGACAATTTAATTACTTCCGGGTTGTTTGAAAAATAATCAATGATCAATACATAATCACGACCATGAAAATGAAAAAGATCAATACCAACTTTTGATCACGGAGTTGTCTCGAGATTGTTAGTTGTGAGTTTCTCTTTTCTCTGCATCGACTGATTTTGCCGGCGTCTCTCACATTCTAGCAGAAAGTTGGCTATGTCAGTATTTATTCCAGGCCAACATACTGCCTGTCCTGCTCACCATTTACACTTCCTGATACCTAAATGTCCTTCATGAACCTTCTGGAGGATCATGTGCCTTAGTGTTGTAGGAATGACAAGATGATCGAAATCAAGTAGAAATCCATCTTCAACAGTGCGATCACATCTAATATTTCTGAAGTTTGAACAGTTTTCTATCGGCCAACCATTTTTCATTTGGCTAATTACTGGTTATATTACATCTTTTTCAGTTTGTGCTCTGATGAGCTTGAGGTTTTCATCAGAGACAGAAAGAGTTTCAGCGAAAAGTTCCGCCTGAGCTTCTCCAGGATGAACTATCTTAGGTTGCTGTTCATCTGTTTCTGAAGCATGCGATAATGTGTCGGCAATGATAAGACCTTTTCCTGGAGTGTAGACCAGTTGGAAGTCGTACTTTCTAAGTTTCATGATTATTCGTTGCAGTCTTGGAGTCATATCATTCAAATCTTTCTTTATTAAATGAACTAATGGTCGGTGATCTGTTTCAACCGTGAATATCGGACGTCCATACACGTAGTCGTGGAATTTCTGTATTCCCGAAGCAAGACTAAACACTCTTTCTCGATCTGAGCATAACGTTGCTCTGTGGTAGTCATAGATCTGGATGCATAGGCAATGGATTTCTAAAAAGCATCATCATTCTGACTGCCCCAATCCAATTCTGACTCGCATCTGTGGAAATTGTTGTTTCTCGTCCAGGGTTAAAGAACGAAAGGATAGGTGCCGTAGTCAATGCTGACTTGAGGTCTGACCATTCTTTTGGGTGTTGTGCAGTCCATGAGAAGAATGTGTTCATCTTGCTGCGGTTAAGCAAGGCAGTTGGCTGTGAAGCAAGGTTGGGGCTGAATTTTCCAAAGAAATTCACTCCACCAAGGAATCTCAGAACTGCTTTTTTATCTTCTGGGATGACATCTTCTGGATAGCAGCAATCTTATCATTGTCTGGTTGCACACCATGTTCTGATATTTGGTCACCCAGAACCTTTAACGTTGAGCTACCAAAGTTACACTTGGCCCGATTAAGCTTCAACCCATATTTGTGTATTCTCTGTCACACTTGCAGGAGTCTTGCATTGTGTTCTTCACGAGTAGAACACTCTAATGTCATCAACATACCCACAAACTCCACCTATGCCTTCTATCATCTGCTCCATGGCACCATGGAATATCTCGGATGCTGAGATTATGCCAACTGGCATTCTGTTAAAGCAGTAACGACCAAATGGCTGTGTTGAATGTACACAATTTTTTGCTTGTCATCCAGTTGCATTTACTAAAAACAGCTGGTTTGGAGAATATCTTGGCATGTGCCATTTCATTCGTTATTTTCTCGTGTTTCGGTATTGGATAGTGTTCACATCTGATATTCATATTCAGATCCTTGTATCAATACAAATCCTGAGGTCACCATTGGGTTTTATAATGCACACCAAGCAGGAACTCTTCTTGGGCGGTGTACCACTGGTTTAGCATTCGCTTTTGGGAAGGAAGAGTACCCAAACTTTCAAATACCTGAGGAAACTTAGTTAGTAAGCTTTCAATATCTTTCTGCACAGGTGGAAGAAGTTTGCTTGTGTTGTAGATTCATTTCACAAGGTGTACGGCTTCACAGGCTTGTGTACCTAATAGTGAAGAACGTCTATCTTCAACAATCTTGAACCGCAAGGATATCACAGTGTCGTTGTTTGTCACTAAGAGATAGCATGACCCTCAAGAAGTAATCGTGTTACCAGTGTAGTCACGTAACTGGCAGTCAGTTTTTTGAATATTAGGAAGATGACATAGTTGTGATAAATCCAGAGTATTGATTAGCAGGTGCTCCAGTGTCCAGTTTAAACACGATCTTGGAACCACTGAGATTTAATGGTGTGTTCCATTCAGCTTCCATGCTAATTGATTGTGTGGGAAGCAGTATCTGTGGATAGGAAGTGTTCTTTACAGTTGTCTGGTACAACTCAACAATACCCACAAAGAAAGAATCTCCAAGCCAATATGCATCTATATTAACATTATGGTTATCCAACTTTGAGGTTTCTGCACTTGTGTTAACACTCTGAAAATTCATTTGTTTCTTCATTGAATTTGATGTTATAAAGTGTGTCCCATTTAATGCAGATCTGCTTGAACAGAAAAGTGATTCAGTTTGCAACACTTGGAGTAGATTTTTCCATGTGCTGGCCATTTTTTATGTGGGTGGGCGTGTCCACAACATCCACACGTCATGACGTTGCTTTCATCATGCAAGCGCACAATGGTCTTCGTCCAAATCACGTAGTTCATTGAAGTGCGCATGTGCAGAACGACTATGCGAATGCGCAATACGGTTGCCGTCCAAAACACCACAGATCCATCACAGTTGGCCCCGAGGTGTGTTTTCGCGCCCTTTTCTCTTATCAGTATATCTGAATACTGATTCCTGGATATTTCATTCGCTCTACAGTATACATGAATGATCATGGAGGAAGGAATGAAGGCACTGTTGCTAAGTTTGCAGATGATACAAAGATCTGTAGAGGGGCAGGTAGTATTGAGGAAGTAAAGGGGCTGCAGAAGGACTTGGACAGGCTGGGAGAGTGGGCAATGAAGTGACCGATGGAATACAATGTGGAAAAGTGTGAGGTTATGCACGTCGGAAGGAGGAATTTAGGTACAGACTATTTTCTAAATGGGGAAATACTTAGGAAATCAAAAGCACAAAGGGACTTGGGAGTCCTTGTTCCCGATTCTCTTAAGGTTAAGGTGCAAGTTCAGTCGGCAGTTAGGAAGGCAAATGCAATGTTAGCATTCATGTCGAGAGGGCTAGAATACAAGAGCAGGGATGTACTGAGACTATACAAGGCTCAAGTCAGACCCCATTTGGAGTATTGTGAGCCATTTGGGCCCCATATCTAAGGAAGGATGTGCTGGCCTTGGAAAGGGTCCAGAGGAGGTTCACAAGAATGATCCCTGGAATGAAGAGCTTGTCATATGAGGAATGGTTGAGGACTCTGGGTCTGTACTCGTTGGAGTTTAGAAGGATGAGGGGGGTGGAGAGGATTGTATTGAAACTTACAGGATACTGCAAGGACGTGGAGAGGATGTTTCCACTTGTAGGAAAAACTAGAAGCAGAGGACGCAATCTCACACTAAAGGGACGATCCTTTAAAACAGAGATGAGGAGGAATTTCTTCAGCCAGAGGATGGTGAATCTGTGGAACTCTTTGCCGCAGAAGGCTGTGGAGGCCAAATCACTGAGTGTCTTTAAGACAGAGACAGATAGGTTCTTGATTAATAAGGAGATTGGGGTTATGGGGAGAAGGCAGGAGAATGGGAATGAGAAACATATCAGCCATGATTGAATGGCGGAGCAGACTCGATGGGCTGAGTGGCCTAATTCTGCTTCTATGTGTTATGGTCTACACATTTCAATTGTATCTTCCATTTTAATTCATTTTGCCTTAATAAACGTTCTCTGAATATAAGAACATAAGAACATAAGAACTAGGAGCAGGAGTCGGCCATCTGGCCCCTCAAGCCTGCTCCGCCATTCAATGAGATCATGGCTGATCTTTTGTGGACTCAGCTCCACTTTCCGGCCCGAACACCATAACTCTTAATCCCTTTATTCTTCAAAAAACTATCTATCTTTACCTTAAAAACATTTAATGAAGGAGCCTCAACTGCTTTACTGGGCAAGGAATTCCATAGATTCACAACCCTTTGGGTGAAGAAGTTCCTCCTAAAGTCGGTCCTAAATCTACTTCCCCTTATTTTGAGGCTATGTCCCCTAGTTCTGCTTTCACCCGCCAGTGGAAACAACCTGCCCGCATCTATCCTATCTATACCCTTCATAATTTTAAATGTTTCTATAAGATCCCCCCTCATCCTTCTAAATTCCAACAAGTACAGTCCCAGTCTACTCAACCTCTCCTCATAATCCAACCCCTTCAGCTCTGGGATTAACCTAGTAAATCTCCTCTGCACCCCCTCCAGTGCCAGTATGTCCTTTCTCAAGTAAGGAGACCAAAACTGAACACAATACTCCAGGTGTGTCCTCACTAACACCTTATACAATTGCAACATAACCTCCCTAGTCTTAAACTCCATCCCTCTAGCAATGAAGGACAAAATTCCATTTGCCTTCTTAATCACCTGTTGCACCTGTAAACCAACTTTCTGTGACTCATGCACTAGCACACCCAGGTCTCTCTGCACAGTGGCATGCTTTAATATTTTATCGTTTAAATAATAATCCCGTTTGCTGTTATTCCTACCAAAATGGATAACCTCACATTTGTCAACATTGTATTCTATTTGCCAGACCCTAGCCCATTCACTTAACCTATTCAAATTCCTCTGCAGACTTCCAGTATCCTCTGCACTTTTCGCTTTACCACTCATCTTAGTGTCATCTGCAAACTTGGACACATTGCCCTTGGTCCCCAACTCCAAATCATCTATGTAAATTGTGAACAATTGTGGGCCCAACACGGATCCCTGAGGGACACCACTAGCTACTGATTGCCAACCAGAGAAACACCCATTAATCCCCACTCTTTGCTTTCTATTTATTAACCAATCCTCTATCCATGCTACTACTTTACCCTTAATGCCATGCATCTTTATCTTATGCAGCAACCTTCTGTGTGGCACCTTGTCAAAGGCTTTCTGGAAATCCAGATATACCACATCCATTGGCTCCCCGTTATCTACTGCACTGGTAATGTCCTCAAAAAATTCCACTAAATTAGTTAGGCACGACCTGCCCTTTATGAACCCATGCTGCGTCTGCCCAATGGGACAATTTCTATCCAGATGCCTCGCTATTTCTTCCTTGATGATAGATTCCAGCATCTTCCCTACTACCGAAGTTAAGCTCATTGGCCTAAAATTTCCTCCTCTCTGCCTACCTCCTTTTTTAAACAATGGTGTCAGGTTTGCTAATTTCCAATCCACCGGGACCACCCCAGAGTCTAGTGAATTTTGGTAAATCATCATTAGTGCATCTGCAATTTCCCTAGCCATCTCTTTTAGCACTCTGGGATGCATTCCATCAGGGCCAGGAGACTTGTCTACCTTTAGCCCCATTAGCTTGCCCATCACTACCTCCTTAGTGATAACAATCCTCTCAAGGTCCTCACCTGTCATAACCTCATTTCTATCAGTCACTGGCATGTTATCTCATCTTTGATGCCAAATTCGATTTGACCACTGATCATAGAGTCTGACAAAATTGAGAAATTGCAGGTTTGTGACTTTAATCTTAAATCAGTAATGAAGCAATCTACAAATTCTCCATCTTTCTGCACTCTCGTTTTAAAGGCAAATCGTTCATAAGTTTCATTAATTTGAGCTTTGCAACGGAGGTCAAATTTTTCAATAACTGCATTAAATTTTTAAAAATCATCTTCCGTGGAGAATTGGAAGGAGTTATATAGCTCAATAGCCTGTGGTCCAACCATTATTAGAAATAACATGAGTTGTTTGTTATCACGAACTGTATCTAAATCTGAGGCAAAGCAGTACAGTTGAAATTGCTGCTCAAACATTTTCCAATTTACATCAATTTTACCAGAAGTCTGGAGCTGTTTCAGAGTCTGCAGTTTCTCTATGAGGTCTGGACTTGTCTGTGTGAGTTGATGTAACAGGTCCGGAACAATCTTGCCGTTGGGTTTGTACGGTGTAGAAGACCAGTCCGGTCTCCGTCTCGAAATCAGAGCGCGTGCTGATTTTCATTCTTAGGTTCTATCTAATTTTAGCCAAATCACCTCAGTAATTACCTGGAACCATGTGGAACCGGGGCCCTCGAGCTGGGAGACTGGGGCCCTGGAGCCTGAGAGACCGGGGCCCTGGAGCCTGAGAGACCGGGGCCCTGGAGCCTGCGCAGACCGGGGCCCTGGAGCCTGCGCAGACCGGGGCCCTGGAGCCTGCGCAGACCGGGCCCTGGAGCCTGTGCAGACCGGGCCCTGGAGCCTGAGAGACCGGGGCCCTGGAGCCTGAGAGACCGGGGCCCTGGAGCCTGCGCAGACCGGGGCCCTGGAGCCTGAGAGACCGGGGCCCTGGAGCTTGGGAGACAGGGGCCCTAGAGCCTGAGAGACCGGGGCCCTGGAGCCTGCGCAGACCGGGGCCCTGGAGCCTGCGCAGACCGGGGCCCTGGAGCCTGCGCAGACCAGGCCCTGGAGCCTGGGAGACCGGGCCCCTGGAGCCTGAGAGACCAGGGCGTGGAGCCTGCGCAGACCGGGGCCCTAGAGCCTGAGAGACCGGGGCCCTGGAGCCTGCGCAGACCGGGGCCCTGGAGCCTGCGCAGACCGGGGCCCTGGAGCCTGCGCAGACCAGGCCCTGGAGCCTGGGAGACCGGGCCCCTGGAGCCTGAGAGACCAGGGCGTGGAGCCTGGAAGACCGGGGCCCTGGAGCCTGGGAGACCGGGGCCCTGGAGCCTGCACAGACCGGGGCCCTGGAGCCTGCGCAGACCGGGGCCCTGGAGCCTGGGAGACCGGGGCCCTGGAGCCTGGGAGGCCGGGGACGTGGAGCCTGCGCAGACCGGGGCGTGGAGCCTGGGAGACCGGGGGCCCTGGAGCCTGGGGGACGAGGGCGTGGAGCCTGGAAGACCGGGGCCCTGGAGCCTGGGAGACCGGGGCCCTGGAGCCTGAGAGACCAGTGCGTGGAGCCTGGAAGACCGGGGCCCTGGAGCCTGGGAGACCGGGGCCCTGGAGCCTGCGCAGACCGGGGCCCTGGAGCCTGAGAGACCGGGGCCCTGGAGCCTGGGAGACAGGGGCCCTGGAGCCTGGGAGACCGGGGCCCTGGAGCCTGGGAGACCGGGGCCCTGGATCCTGGGAGGCCGGGGACGTGGAGCCTGCGCAGACCGGGGCGTGGTGCCTGGGAGACCAGAGGCCCTGGAGCCTGGGAGACCGGGGCCCTGGAGCCTGGGAGACCGGGGCGTGGAGCCTGAGAGACCGGGGCCCTGGAGCCTGAGAGACCGGGGCGTGGAGCCTGCGGAGACCGGGGCCCTGGAGCCTGCGCAGACCGGGGCCCTGGAGCCTGGGAGACCGGGGCCCTGGAGCCTGGGAGGCCGGGGACGTGGAGCCTGCGCAGACCAGGGCGTGGAGCCTGGGAGACCGGGGGCCCTGGAGCCTGGGGGACGAGGGCGTGGAGCCTGGAAGACCGGGGCCCTGGAGCCTGGGAGACCGGGGCCCTGGAGCCTGAGAGACCAGTGCGTGGAGCCTGGAAGACCGGGGCCCTGGAGCCTGGGAGACCGGGGCCCTGGAGCCTGCGCAGACCGGGGCCCTGGAGCCTGCGCAGACCGGGGCCCTGGAGCCTGGGAGACTGGGGCCCTGGAGCCTGGGAGACCGGGGCCCTGGAGCTGGGAGACCGGGGCCCTGGATCCTGGGAGGCCGGGGACGTGGAGCCTGCGCAGACTGGGGCGTGGAGCCTGGGAGACCAGAGGCCCTGGAGCCTGGGAGACCGGGGCCCTGGAGCCTGGGAGACCGGGGCGTGGAGCCTGAGAGACCGGGGCCCTGGAGCCTGAGAGACCGGGGCATGGAGCCTGCACAGACCGGGGCCCTGGAGCCTGCACAGACCGGGGCGTGGAGCCTGCGCAGACCGGGGCCCTGGAGCCTGCGCAGACCGGGGGCGTGGAGCCTGCGCAGACTGGGGCGTGGAGCCTGGTAGACCGGGGGCCCTGGAGCCTGGGAGACTGGGGCCCTGGAGCCTGGGAGACCAGGGCCCTGGAGCCTGCGCAGACCGGGGCCCTGGAGCCTGAGAGACCGGGGCCCTGGAGCTTGGGAGACAGGGGCCCTAGAGCCTGGGAGTCCGGGGCCCTGGAGCCTGGGAGACCAGGGCCCTGGAGCCTGAGAGTCTGGTCCCCTGGAGCCTGGGCGACCGGGCCCCTGGAGCCTGCACAGACCGGGGCCCTGGAGCCTGCACAGACCAGGGCCTTGGAGCCTGGGAGACCGGGGCCCTGGAGCCTGATAGACCGGGGCCCTGGAGCCTGGGAGACCGGGGCCCTGGAGCCTGATAGACCGGGGCCCTGGAGCCTGAGAGACCGGAGCCCTGGAGCTTGGGAGACAGGGGCCCTAGAGCCTGGGAGACCGGGGCCCTGGAGCCTGGGAGACCGGGGCCCTGGAGCCTGAGAGACCGGGGCCCTGGAGCCTGAGAGACTGGTCCCCTGGAGCCTGGGCGACCGGGCCCCTGGAGCCTGAGAGACCAGGGCGTGGAGCCTGGGAGACCAGGGCCCTGGAGCCTGGGAGACCGGGGCCCTGGAGCCTGATAGACCGGGGCCCTGGAGCCTGCACAGACCGGGGCCCTGGAGCCTGAGAGACCGGAGCCCTGGAGCTTGGGAGACAGGGGCCCTAGAGCCTGGGAGACCGGGGCCCTGGAGCCTGGGAGACCGGGGCCCTGGAGCCTGAGAGACCGGGGCCCTGGAGCCTGAGATTCTGGTCCCCTGGAGCCTGGGCGACCGGGCCCCTGGAGCCTGATAGACCGGGGCCCTGGAGCCTGCACAGACCGGGGCCCTGGAGCCTGTACAGACCGGGGCCTTGGAGCCTGGGAGACCGAAGCCCTGGAGGCTGATAGACCGGGGCCCTGGAGCCTGGGAGACCGGGGCCCTGGAGCCTGATAGACCGGGGCCCTGGAGCCTGAGAGACCAGGGCCCTGGATCCTGGGAGGCCGGGGACGTGGAGCCTGCGCAGACCGGGGCGTGGTGCCTGGGAGACCAGAGGCCCTGGAGCCTGGGAGACCGGGGCCCTGGAGCCTGGGAGACCGGGGCGTGGAGCCTGAGAGACCGGGGCCCTGGAGCCTGAGAGACCGGGGCGTGGAGCCTGCACAGACCGGGGCCCTGGAGCCTGCGCAGACCGGGGCCCTGGAGCCTGGGAGACCGGGGGCCCTGGAGCCTGGGAGGCCGGGGACGTGGAGCCTGCGCAGACCGGGGCGTGGAGCCTGGGAGACCGGGGGCCCTGGAGCCTGGGGGACGAGGGCGTGGAGCCTGGAAGACCGGGGCCCTGGAGCCTGGGAGACCGGGGCCCTGGAGCCTGAGAGACCAGTGCGTGGAGCCTGGAAGACCGGGGCCCTGGAGCCTGGGAGACCGGGGCCCTGGAGCCTGCGCAGACCGGGGCCCTGGAGCCTGCGCAGACCGGGGCCCTGGAGCCTGGGAGACTGGGGCCCTGGAGCCTGGGAGACCGGGGCCCTGGAGCCTGGGAGACCGGGGCCCTGGATCCTGGGAGGCCGGGGACGTGGAGCCTGCGCAGACTGGGGCGTGGAGCCTGGGAGACCAGAGGCCCTGGAGCCTGGGAGACCGGGGCCCTGGAGCCTGGGAGACCGGGGCGTGGAGCCTGAGAGACCGGGGCCCTGGAGCCTGAGAGACCGGGGCATGGAGCCTGCACAGACCGGGGCCCTGGAGCCTGCACAGACCGGGGCGTGGAGCCTGCGCAGACCGGGGCCCTGGAGCCTGCGCAGACCGGGGGCGTGGAGCCTGCGCAGACTGGGGCGTGGAGCCTGGTAGACCGGGGGCCCTGGAGCCTGGGAGACTGGGGCCCTGGAGCCTGGGAGACCAGGGCCCTGGAGCCTGCGCAGACCGGGGCCCTGGAGCCTGAGAGACCGGGGCCCTGGAGCTTGGGAGACAGGGGCCCTAGAGCCTGGGAGACCGGGGCCCTGGAGCCTGGGAGACCAGGGCCCTGGAGCCTGAGAGTCTGGTCCCCTGGAGCCTGGGCGACCGGGGCCCTGGAGCCTGCACAGACCGGGGCCCTGGAGCCTGCACAGACCAGGGCCTTGGAGCCTGGGAGACCGGGGCCCTGGAGCCTGATAGACCGGGGCCCTGGAGCCTGGGAGACCGGGGCCCTGGAGCCTGATAGACCGGGGCCCTGGAGCCTGAGAGACCGGAGCCCTGGAGCTTGGGAGACCTGGGCCCTGGAGCCTGGGAGACCGGGGCCCTGGAGCCTGGGAGACCGGGGCCCTGGAGCCTGAGAGACCGGGGCCCTGGAGCCTGAGAGACTGGTCCCCTGGAGCCTGGGCGACCGGGCCCCTGGAGCCTGAGAGACCAGGGCGTGGAGCCTGGGAGACCAGGGCCCTGGAGCCTGGGAGAGCAGGGCGTGGAGCCTGGGAGACCAGGGCCCTGGAGCCTGGGAGACCGGGGCCCTGGAGCCTGATAGACCGGGGCCCTGGAGCCTGCACAGACCGGGGCCCTGGAGCCTGAGAGACCGGAGCCCTGGAGCTTGGGAGACAGGGGCCCTAGAGCCTGGGAGACCGGGGCCCTGGAGCCTGGGAGACCGGGGCCCTGGAGCCTGAGAGACCGGGGCCCTGGAGCCTGAGATTCTGGTCCCCTGGAGCCTGGGCGACCGGGCCCCTGGAGCCTGATAGACCGGGGCCCTGGAGCCTGCACAGACCGGGGCCCTGGAGCCTGCACAGACCGGGGCCTTGGAGCCTGGGAGACCGAAGCCCTGGAGGCTGATAGACCGGGGCCCTGGAGCCTGGGAGACCGGGGCCCTGGAGCCTGATAGACCGGGGCCCTGGAGCCTGAGAGACCGGGGCCCTGGAGCTTGGGAGACCTGGGCCCTGGAGCCTGAGAGACCGGGGCCCTGGAGCCTGGGAGACCGGGGCCCTGGAGCCTGAGAGACCGGGGCCCTGGAGCCTGAGAGACTGGTCCCCTGGAGCCTGGGCGACCGGGCCCCTGGAGCCTGAGAGACCAGGGCGTGGAGCCTGGGAGACCAGGGCCCTGGAGCCTGGGAGACCGGGGCCCTGGAGCCTGATAGACCGGGGCCCTGGAGCCTGCACAGACCGGGGCCCTGGAGCCTGCACAGACCGGGGCCTTGGAGCCTGGGAGACCGGGGCCCTGGAGCCTGATAGACCGGGGCCCTGGAGCCTGGGAGACCGGGGCCCTGGAGCCTGCGCAGACCGGGGCCCTGGAGCCTGGGAGACCGGGGCCCTGGAGCCTGGGAGACCGGAGCCCTGGAGCCTGAGAGACCGGGGCCCTGGAGCCTGAGAGACTGGTCCCCTGGAGCCTGGGCAACCGGGCCCCTGGAGCCTGAGAGACCAGGGCGTGGAGCCTGGGAGACCAAGGCCCTGGAGCCTGGGAGACCGGGGCCCTGGAGCCTGATAGACCGGGGCCCTGGAGCCTGATAGACCGGGGCCCTGGAGCCTGGGAGACCGGGGCCCTGGAGCCTGCGCAGACCGGGGCCCTGGAGCCTGGGAGACCGGAGCCCTGGAGCTTGGGAGACAGGGGCCCTAGAGCCTGGGAGACCGGGCCCCTGGAGCCTGGGAGACCGGGGCCCTGGAGCCTGAGAGACCGGGGCCCTGGAGCCTGAGAGACTGGTCCCCTGAAGCCTGGGCAACCGGGCCCCTGGAGCCTGAGAGACCAGGGCGTGGAGCCTGGGAGACCAGGGCCCTGGAGCCTGGGAGACCGGGGCCCTGGAGCCTGATAGACCGGGGCCCTGGAGCCTGATAGACCGGGGCCCTGGAGCCTGGGAGACCGGGGCCCTGGAGCCTGCGCAGACCGGGGCCCTGGAGCCTGGGAGACCAGGGCCCTGGAGCCTGAGAGACTGGGGCCCTGGAGCCTGCGCAGACCGGGGCCCTGGAGCCTGAGAGACCAGGGCGTGGAGCCTGGGAGACCAGGGCCCTGGAGCCTGGGAGACCGGGGCCCTGGAGCCTGATAGACCGGGGCCCTGGAGCCTGATAGACCGGGGCCCTGGAGCCTGGGAGACCGGGGCCCTGGAGCCTGCGCAGACCGGGGCCCTGGAGCCTGGGAGACCAGGGCCCTGGAGCCTGAGAGACTGGGGCCCTGGAGCCTGCGCAGACCGGGGCCCTGGAGCCTGCGCAGACCGGGGCCCTGGAGCCTGCGCAGACCAGGCCCTGGAGCCTGGGAGACCGGGCCCCTGGAGCCTGAGAGACCAGGGCGTGGAGCCTGGAAGACCGGGGCCCTGGAGCCTGGGAGACCGGGGCCCTGGAGCCTGCACAGACCGGGGCCCTGGAGCCTGCGCAGACCGGGGCCCTGGAGCCTGGGAGACCGGGGCCCTGGAGCCTGGGAGGCCGGGGACGTGGAGCCTGCGCAGACCGGGGCGTGGAGCCTGGGAGACCGGGGGCCCTGGAGCCTGGGGGACGAGGGCGTGGAGCCTGGAAGACCGGGGCCCTGGAGCCTGGGAGACCGGGGCCCTGGAGCCTGAGAGACCAGGGCATGGAGCCTGGAAGACCGGGGCCCTGGAGCCTGGGAGACCGGGGCCCTGGAGCCTGCGCAGACCGGGGCCCTGGAGCCTGCGCAGACCGGGGCCCTGGAGCCTGGGAGACTGGGGCCCTGGAGCCTGGGAGACCGGGGCCCTGGAGCCTGGGAGACCGGGGCCCTGGATCCTGGGAGGCCGGGGACGTGGAGCCTGCGCAGACCAGTGCGTGGAGCCTGGGAGACCAGAGGCCCTGGAGCCTGGGAGACCGGGGCCCTGGAACCTGGGAGACCGGGGCGTGGAGCCTGAGAGACCGGGGCCCTGGAGCCTGAGAGACCGGGGCGTGGAGCCTGCACAGACCGGGGCCCTGGAGCCTGCACAGACCGGGGCGTGGAGCCTGCGCAGACCGGGGCCCTGGAGCCTGCGCAGACCGGGGGCGTGGAGCCTGCGCAGACTGGGGCGTGGAGCCTGGTAGACCGGGGGCCCTGGAGCCTGGGAGACTGGGGCCCTGGAGCCTGGGAGACCAGGGTCCTGGAGCCTGCGCAGACCGGGGCCCTGGAGCCTGAGAGACCGGGGCCCTGGAGCTTGGGAGACAGGGGCCCTAGAGCCTGGGAGTCCGGGGCCCTGGAGCCTGGGAGACCAGGGCCCTGGAGCCTGAGAGTCTGGTCCCCTGGAGCCTGGGCGACCGGGCCCCTGGAGCCTGCACAGACCGGGGCCCTGGTGCCTGCACAGACCGGGGCCTTGGAGCCTGGGAGACCGGGGCCCTGGAGCCTGATAGACCGGGGCCCTGGAGCCTGGGAGACCGGGGCCCTGGAGCCTGATAGACCGGGGCCCTGGAGCCTGAGAGACCGGAGCCCTGGAGCTTGGGAGACAGGGGCCCTAGAGCCTGGGAGACCGGGGCCCTGGAGCCTGGGAGACCGGGGCCCTGGAGCCTGAGAGACCGGGGCCCTGGAGCCTGAGAGACTGGTCCCCTGGAGCCTGAGAGACCAGGGCGTGGAGCCTGGGAGACCAGGGCCCTGGAGCCTGGGAGACCGGGGCCCTGGAGCCTGATAGACCGGGGCCCTGGAGCCTGCACAGACCGGGGCCCTGGAGCCTGCACAGACCGGGGCCCTGGAGCCTGATAGACCGGGGCCTGGGAGACCGGGGCCCTGGAGCCTGCGCAGACCGGGGCCCTGGAGCCTGGGAGACCGGGGCCCTGGAGCCTGGGAGACCGGGGCCCTGGAGCCTGAGAGACCGGGGCCCTGGAGCCTGAGAGACCGGGGGCCCTGGAGCCTGAGAGACTGGAGCCTGATAGACCGGAGCCCTGGAGCCTGGGAGACCGGGGCCCTGGAGCCTGGGAGACCGGGGCCCTGGAGCCTGGGAGACCGGGGCCCTGGAGCCTGCGCAGACCGGGGCCCTGGAGCCTGGGAGACCGGGGCCCTGGAGCCTGGGAGACCGGGGCCCTGGAGCCTGGGAGACCGGGGCCCTGGAGCCTGCGCGGACCGGGGCCCTGGAGCCTGAGAGACCGGGGGCCCTGGAGCCTGCACAGGCCAGGACGTGGAGCCTGCGCAGACCGGGACGTGGAGCCTGCACAGACCAGGGCCCTGGAGCCTGCACAGACCTGGGCGTGGAGCCTGCACAGACTGGGGCCCTGGAGCCTGGGAGACCGGGGCCCTGGAGCCTGCACAGACCAGGGCCCTGGAGCCTGGGAGACCGGGGCCCTGGAGCCTGCGCAGACCGGGGCCCTGGAGCCTGCACAGACCAGGGCCCTGGAGCCTGCACAGACCAGGGCCCTGGAGCCTGGGAGACCGGGGCCCTGGAGCCTGGGAGACCGGGGCCCTGGAGCCTGGGAGACCGGGGCCCTGGAGCCTGCGCAGACCAGGGTGCTGGAGGCCCCGAGACAGGACCGGTCTCCTACACCATACACACCCGAGATTATATAATTTGGTGACAAAAAGAGGATCAATTTTGGCATCAAGAACCAATCTGCCAGCGACAGAACCGACAGAGAACCCAAACCCAGCTGTGCCGAGGGACCAACCCGGCACCAGCCCAAACAGTTGGGAAATCAGAATCACACAGAGTCAACCTCAGATCACCACGTCAACTCTGGTTAAGATAACCACTGACGATGCTCACACCAAGCCAAACACCAGAGGTTGCAGTAAATGCTAAAAAGCAGATAGCTGAGGTTCACCGACATTCACACAGGGAACAATGGCCTCCAGACTATCTGATGTATTGACTCTTGTTGCTAATTGATTGTTAATGTTATGCTGTTTATTGTGTCAGGGACCTTTGATTTAAAGGGGGAGGAAATGTTGTGCATTCCATATTTTTTGTGTTTCCTCACAAGCACCTTTGTGGTTGAACCGGGGCACTTTAAGAGAACGATTACGTGACGACTTTGGAGGTGACATCATCGGCCGCTTTGCATGGGAGAACAGACAGTCTAACATCACAGCCTGTACTGTTACCGCCTTCTAAATAAAGCTCTATATTCTGGATGTACTTCCAAGGGCGGTAGACTTAATCTTGAATCCATCACAACGGCCATCAGTGCCTCTCCCCCAGTTGTCCACCATCTCTACATCTCCCTCTGGTAATGGAGGTGTGGATGGCCAAGGACATGGTGTCTCAGTGGACATCTCACTGTACAGAACGTCCTTGTGTTCCCGTTGTCATCCATCTGATGAATGTGTCTCAGAAAGTGCAGTCACGATTGGCTTAGTTTCTGGAATTAGCTCTCGGACCTCACACAACGAGCCAATTGTTTGTGCATCACCTCATACCATCAGCAATTTATCTTCTTAATAGCCAGCGTTACCATCCCACTGACGTACTTTCTTAAAATTTACAGGACGTGGGCATTGCTGGTTAGGCCACCATTTATTGCCCATCCCTAGTTTGTTTTTTATAAATTTAGAGAACCAAATTATTTTTTTCCAATTAAGGGGCAATTTAGCATGGCCAATCCACCCTACCCTGCACATCTTTGGGTTGTGGGGGCGGAACCCACGCAGACACGGGGAGAATGTGCAAACTCCACACGGACAGTGACCCAGGGTCGGGATTCGAACCCGGGTCGTCAGTGTCCATAGGCAGCAGGGCTAAATCACTGCGCCACTGTGCAGCCCCTCCCCATCCCCAGTTGCCCTTCAGAAGATGATGTTGAGTTGCCTTCTTAAACCGCTGCAGTCCCTGAGGTACACCCACTGTGCTGTTAGGGAGGGAGTTCCAGGATTTTGACCCAACGACAGTGAAGGAGCAGGTGGGGGGTGGTGGGGTTCCCAGGTATCTGCTGCTCTTGTCCTTCTAGATGGTAGTGGTCGTGGGTTTGGAAGGTGCTGCCTAAGGAGCCTTGGTGAGTTACTGCCGTGCATCTTGTAGTTGGTACACACGGCTGCTATTGTCCATCGGTGGTGGAGGGAGTGAATGTTTGTGGAAGGGGAAGCAATGACGTGGGGCTGCTTTGTCCTTGATGGTGTTGAGCATCTTGAGTGGTGTTGGAGCTGCACTCATCCAGGTAAGTGGAAAGTATTCCATCACACCCCTGACTTGTGCCTTGTAGATAGTGGACAGGCTTTGGGGGGGTCAGGAGGTGACTTACTGCCATAGGATTGCTAGCCTTTGACCTGCCCTGGTAGCCACAGTATTAATGTGGCTGGGTCCAGTTCAGTTTCTGATCAATGGTAACCCCCAGGATGTTGATTGAGGGGGATTCAGCGATAGTAATGTTATTGAATGTCAAGGGGCGATGGTTAGATCCTCTCTTGCAGGAGATGGTCATTGCCTGGCACTTGTGCGGCACAAATGTAACTTGACACTTGTCAGCCCCGAGCCTGGATATTGTCCAGGTCTTGCTGCATTTGGACATGGACTGCTTCATTATCTGAGGAGTGGCGAATGGTGCTGAACATTGTGCAGTCATCAGTGAACATCCCCACTTCTGACCTTATAATGGAAGGGAGGCCATTGATGAAGCAGCTGAAGATGGTTGGGCCTAGGACACCACCCTGAGGTACCCCTGCAGTGATGTCCTGGAGCTGAGATGATTGATCTCCAACCACCACAACCATCTTCCCTTTGGGCCGGGAATGACTCCAATGAATGGAGAGTTTTCCCCTGATTCCCACTGACTCCAGTTTAGCTGGGGCTCCTTGATGCCACACTCGGTCAAATGCTGCCTTGATATCAAGGGCAGTCACTCTCACCTCACCTCTGGCATTCAGCTCTTTTGACCATGTTTGGACCAAAGCTGTAATGAGGTCAGGAGCTGAGTGACCCTGACGGAACCCAAACTGAGCGTCCGTTAACAGGTTATTGCTGAGTAAGTGTCGCTTGTTAGCACTGCTGATAACCCCTTCCATCACTTTACTAATGACTGAGAGTCGAACTATAGGACGGTAATTGGCCGGGTTGGATTTATCCTGTTTCTTGTGTACAGGACACTCCTGGGCAATTTCCCACATTGCTGGGGAGATGCCAGTGTTGTAGCTGTACTGGAACAGCTTGGCTAGGGGCACGGCACGTTCTGGATCGCAAGTCTTCAGTTATTACTTGACAGGAAGGTCCCAGAATGGAACCCTGGCTCAATAGATCGTAACTTTATTTTTTTGAAACGTGAATGAACAGAGTCACTGGACTGCCAATTAGCTTTATAACAACAGAACTATAGGAAGCTTATGTAAGGTTGAGGAAGCAAGAATCTGACTTGGCTCGAGAGGGTTACAAGGTAGTTAAGAAGGAACTCAAAAATGGATTAAGGAGAGCTAGAACGGGGCATGAAAAAGCCCTGGCGGGAAGGATTAGGGAAAACCCCAAGGTGTTCTACACAATGTGAGAAATAAGAGGATGGTCAGAGTGAGAGTAGGGCTGATCAGGGATAGCGGAGGGAACTTGTGCCCAGAGTCTGAGGAGTTGGGAGAGGCCCTAAATGAATACTTGGCGACAGTATTCACTCGAGAGAGGGACCTTGTTGCTCATGTGAACAGTGTGAACCAGGTTAATAGACTCGAACAGGTTGATATTAAGAAGGAAGATGTGCTGGAAATTTTGAAAAGCATCAGGATAGATAAGTCCCCTGGGCCTGACGGGATATACCCAAGGTTACTACGGGAAGCGAGGGAGGAGATTGCTGCACCGTTGGCGATGATCTTTGCGTCCTCATTCTCCACTGGAGTAGTACCGGATGATTGGAGGGAGGTGAATGTTGTTCCCCTGTTCAAGAAAGGGAATAGGGAAATCCCTGGGAATTACAGACCCATCAGCCTTATGTCCGTGGTGAGCAAAATATTGCAAAGAATTCTGAGAGATGGGATTTATGATTATTTAGAAAAACATAGTTTGATTAACGATAGTCAGCATGGCTTTGTGAGGGGCAGGTCATGCCTCACAAGCCTCATTGAATTCTTTGAGGATGTGATGAGACACATTGATGAAGGCCGGGCAGTGGATATGGTGTACATGGATTTCAGTAAGGCATTTGATAAGGTTCCCCATGGTAGGCTCATTCAGAAAGTTAGGGGGCACGGGATACAGGGAAATTTGGCTGTCTGGATACGGAATTGGCTGGCCTAAAGAAGACAGCGAGTGGAAGTGGATGGAAAGTATTCCACCTGGAGGTCGGTGACCAGTGGTGACCCGCATGGATCTGTTCTGGGATCTCTGCTCTTTGTGGTTTTTATAAATGACTGGGATGAGGAAGTGAAAGGGTGGGTTAGTAATTTTGCCGATGACACAAAGGTTGATGGAGTTGTAGATAGTGTTGAGGGCTGTTGCAGATTAGAACAGGACATTGACAGGATGCAGAGCTGGGCTGAGAAGTGGCAGATGGAGTTCAACCTAGATAAATGTGAAGTGATTCAATTTGAAAGGTTGAATTTGAATGCTGAATACAGGGTTAAAGGTAGGATTCTTGGAGGTGTGGAGGAACAGAGGGATCTTGGGTCCATGTACATAGATCCCTCAAAGTTGCCACCCAGGCTGATAGGGTTGTTAAGAAGGCGTTTGGTGTGTTGGCTTTCATTAACAGGGGGATTGAGTTTAAGAGCCGTGAGATTTTGCTGCAGCTTTATAAAACCCTAGTTAATCCACACTTGGACTATTGGGTGGGATTCTCCGCTATCTGGCGGGTGGGCCGTACCAGTGCTGAGGAGTGGCGTGAACCACTCCGGCGTCGGGCTGCCCCAAAGGTGCGGAATCCTCTGCACCTTCAGGGGCTAGGGCGGCGCTGGCAGGGTTGGTGCCACACCGGCTGGCAGGGAAGGGGCTTGTCGCCATGCCAACCGGTGCCGAAGGGCCTCCGCCGGCCGGCTCGAGTTGGAGCATGCACAGGATCGCCAGCGTGTGCTGGCGTCATGCGAGCGCATGCACAGGGGGGTTCTTCTTCGCGCCGGCCATGGCGGACCGTTACACCAGCCAGCACAGAGGGAATAGGTGCCCCCACGGCACAGGCCCGCCCACAGATCGGTGGGCCCCGATCTCAGGCCAGGCCATCGTGGGGGTCCCGACCGGGGCCAGACCCCCCCCCGCGCCCTCCCGAGGACTCCGCAGGCTGCCCTCAGAGCCAGGTCCCGCCAGTACGGCCCTGGTGTAATATACGCCGTTGGGACTGGCTGAAAACGGGTGGCCACTCGGCCCATCGCGGGGCGGAGAAATGCTGGGGGGCCGCTGCCAACGGCCGCTGACCGGTGTGTCGCGATTCACGCACCCACCGAAAAACCGGTGCCGGAGAATCTGGCAGCCGGCGTTGGGGCGGCGGGGCAGGATTCACGCCACGCCTGGCGATTCTCTGGCCCGGCGCGGGGTCGGAGAATCCTGCCCATTGTGTCCAGTTCTGGTCGCCTCATTATAGGAAGGATGTGGATGCTTTGGAGAGGGTGCAGAGGAGATTTACCAGGATGCTGCCTGGACTGGAGGGCATGCCTTATGAAGAAAGGTTGAGGGAGCTAGGGCTTTTCTCACTGGAGAGAAGGCGGCTGAATGGTGACTTGATAGAGCTGTACAAGGTGATGAGAGGCATGGATAGAGTGGATAGCCAGAGACTTTTCCCCAGGGCGGAAATGGCTGTCACGAGGGGACATAATTTTAAGGTGATTGGAGGAAGGTATAGGGAAGATGCAGCGCCGGCCCTAGGGTTGCTGGCGCCCCGGGCAAACTGAACTTCGGCGCCCTTCGGGGGGGGGCGGGGGCGAGGGGTCGGGGCGGGCGGAGGGCGGACGGAGGGGGGGTGGCCGGAGAGGGGGGGGCGAGGCGGAGGGGGCCGCCCTGGGGGAGGGCGGCCACCGCGCATGCGCTGGTTGGCACCGGCCCAACTGCGCATGCGCGGGACCCGAGTCTCTGGCGCCCCCTAGCACATGGCGCCCCGGGCGACTGCCCGAGTTGCCGGTGCCTTGGGCCGGCCCTGGGGAGATGTCAGGGGTAGGTTCGTTACACAGAGAGTGGTGGGTGTGTGGAATGCACTGCCAGCAGAGGTGGTGGAGTCAGAGTCATTAGGGACATTAGAGCGACTCTTGGACAGGCACATGGGCAGCAGTAAATTGAAAGGGTGTAGGTTAGGTTGATCTTTGATTGGGATAAATGGTCGGCACAACATCGTGGGCTGAAGGGCCTGTACTGGGCTGTACTGTTCTATGTTCTGTGTTCTATTTACTATTTACTAAACATGAAAAAGTTGACAATAATACATCAATCCTCACCCATTCAATTGGAGGAAGCTGCAGAATTTATCAACAGAAGTTCTGTGACACACTGTGAATTGTCCGCTGGTGGGATTCTCCATTGTGCTGGTACAGCACCTGCACCAACGGAATTCCTGGCGGTGTGGAGTAGCCACAATGAGAAACCCCGGTGGCTGGTGTCGGGGACGGAGATTGGCGCTGCCAGCGATGGCGCGTGTCCGAGAAACCCGCAACTGGGGAGATGGCAAATTCTCTGTTTTTAATTACCATCCTCTTCACTGCATTTTGCAAACACCAATTTATCCGAAATAATGCAATGATTAAACTTTAAGCCTGAAATTCTAACGGGCAAAGGATGAAGGTTAATATGAAGAGATGACACTCACAGTCAAAATTAACCCTTTCCTTACAAAGGTCATCACCAGATGGTTTGCTCTTGATTGGCCTTGTCTTCTCTCACTTGGTTTATCAACTTGATGATGTCCTGACCCCTGATCCTTGCCCTTCCAGCCCCATTTCCTACACACAAGCATTGAGTGTACTCTTGTCTATGTCACAGGACAGAGAAATGGAAACACCTTCAGAGCAAAGACTGGGTCGGCAGCAGTAATATTTGCAGAGCAACATGGAGTATTGATGGAGGTCTGAGGTTAAAATCAGGCTGCAGTTCTATAACATTGTGGTATACCTGTGGTTCATTCGTTACTGATATCCTGTCAATTGTAATTTGACAGAACATGCACTGAATGTTAAAACTGTCAAAAAACTTCATTGCAAATTAATTGGTGTCAGAATTTGTTGTTACTTTCAGCGTCTGAAGCAGATGGTACTCCAGCAAGCACGGCATTTTGTTTAGTTTTAAGACTGGGATTTGAAATATTGACCTTGAATCCAGAATTTGCAGCACAACCTGAGAACATTTGGCCCATCGTATGATGGTGCTAGCCCTTCAATGAGAGCTTACTGCTCTAATCTCATTTCCCTGCCCTTTCTCTCCATGCAATATCCTTTTGAATGATGATGTTTTAGTAACCTCAGTAATCTCTTGAGGCAAATCATTCCCTGTTCCAAAACAATTCCATGTTTTCCCAATGCTAACCCACAGTTTGTGCCCTGTTAACTCTTTGACAACCCACAGAAACAATTATATGTCCTCTTAAAACTTAACATATGCTTGAAATCCTTTGATCGACCCCCCTGAGTGAATGTTCATTGTCTCTAATAATCTTGCAAAAATTGAGTTTCTAAAATTGCACAAATTCCAAACTACAGCTCAACTAAGTTTCACAAAGTTTAATATCCTCACTTCAGTTTCAGCATCTCTTGGTTTAAAACCCAATGTCCCATTTGCTATCTGCAGTCTTTCCCGGTTGTTCTCCCAGATTTCTGCTCCCCAAAATCTCTCTTCTCCCAACACTGATTTTGTATTTCCCCCCCCAAAATATCCAACTTCACATTAGTCCACGGCAAATCGCTCCTGTCCTGCGCACTCTGCAATGTAGTTGCCAGGGTCAACGAGTGGCATCAAAGTTCCCCAGAGACAGAGAGAAAACAAGACAGATGTTTGGGTTAAATCTCTTTCAAAGCAGAAAACCACATTGTGTAGAATCTGCTGAATTGTAAGAAAGTTTTAGTAATTTGTTGAAATCTTACTATCATTTCATGAGAATGTTTGGTACGAGACAGAAAACAACTTTAAAATGAAGTTTCTGTTTTTGCACAGACTCGCTCTAACTAACCGTAGTTCCCACCCTCAAACATTGCAACTTACATACACGTCTACAAACACAAACTTGTGTCAGGACATCAAATCACCTCCTGCAGTGAAATACAAGCAGAAAATGCAATTAAGATTTATAGATTGATGTAATAATCAGCCAAATATTGAAAATAAAAGGTCAGAGATTCAAACCATTTGTCACTTTAATTATTAATTGTAAATAAGTTACAAAAACTCCCCTCACTGTAAAACAGAAAGGCCACGCGGACAGAAATACTTGCATTCATATAGCACCATTCACAATCACAACGCGCCAAAGTGTTTTACAGCCAATGGAATGCTTTCTGAAGTGTAGTCCCTGTTTTAATGTGGAAAAGATGACGGCCACTGTCCACGGCAAGATTCCTCAAACAGCAAAGTGATGAAGACCAAATCATCTGATTTTAATGACATTGAGTGAGGGATAAATATTGGACAGGACCCAGGAGAACTCACTTCCCCATCAAAATAAAGCAGTATGCTCGTTAGATCTGAGAGCATTGGTTCAATGTCTTACCTGAAATGAACCTCCTCTGACTTCAGAAGATGATGTGGAGATGCCGGTGTTGGACTGGGGTGAGCTCAGTAAGAAGTCTTACAACACCAGGTTAAAGTCCAACAGGTTTGTTTCAAACACGAGCTTTCGGAGCACGGCTCCTTCTTCAGGTGAATGGAAAGGCTTTGTGTGTGTGTGTGCGGCTGGGATGAATCCCACGCAGACATGGGGAGAATGTGCAAACTCCACACGGACAGTGATCGGGGGCCGGGTCCGAACCATTGTGCCACCCCCATTGTGCCACTGTGCCCACTTGTGGGCATCAACCATTGAACGAGCAGGAGGTCATTATGGCGGGGGGGGGGGGGGGGGGGAGAGACAGTTACAGAGAGAATAGAACCATTGAAAGGTTAGGATACAGAAAGAGGCCATTCAGCCCATCAAGTCTTGGCCAGCCAGAATGGAGGATGAAATAGAAGTTGCCACACATTTTAATCCCATTTTTCAGCACCTGGCGTGTAGTCTCCACACCTGGTTCCAGCACTGCACCTTCAGATCCAGGCACCTTTAAAATTAATCGAGTCTTTCAGCCTCAACCGCCAACTTAGGCCGTGAATTCCAGAAGCACCCACTGAGTGAAACAGGTTTTCCTCAAGTTGCCTCTCATCCTTCTACAAAACACCTGAAATCTTAGCCCCTTGGGTCATTAACCCCCTGGGTCATTAGCCCCCTGGGTCATTAGCCCCCTGGGTCATTAGCCCCCTGGGTCATTAACCCCCTGGGTCATTAACCTAACCCCCTGGGTCATTAACCCCCTGGGTCATTAGCCCCCTGGGTCATTAACCCCCTGGGTCATTAGCCCCCTGGGTCATTAGCCCCCTGGGTCATTAACCTAACCCCCTGGGTCATTAACCCCCTGGGTCATTAGCCCCCTGGGTCATTAACCCCCTGGGTCATTAACGCCCTGGGTCATTAGCCCCCTGGGTCATTAACCCCCGGGGTCATTAACCCCCTGGGTCATTAGCCCCCTGGGTCATTAACCCCCTGGGTCATTAGCCCCCTGGGTCATTAACCCCCGGGGTCATTAACCCCCGGGGTCATTAACCCCTCAGCTCAGGGAAACAAGTCTTTTCTGTTGACCTGTCTGGGTCCCTCATCATTTTATACACCTCAATTAGGCCACCCCTCAGCCTCCTGTGTTCCCCCTCAGCCTCCTCTGTTCCCCCCTCAGCCTCCTCTGTTCCCCCCCTCAGCCTCCTCTGTTCCCCCCTCAGCCTCTGTTCCCCCCTCAGCCTCCTCTGTTCCCCCCCTCAGCCTCCTCTGTTCCCCCCTCAGCCTCTGTTCCCCCCTCAGCCTCCTCTGTTCCCCCCTCAGCCTCCTCTGTTCCCCCCTCAGCCTCCTCTGTTCCCCCCTCAGCCTCCTCTGTTCCCCCCTCAGCCTCCTCTGTTCTCCCCTCAGCCTCCTCTGTTCCCCCCTCAGCCTCCTCTGTTCCCCCCTCAGCCTCCTCTGTTCCCCCCTCAGCCTCCTCTGTTCCCCCCTCAGCCTGCTCTGTTCCCCCCTCAGCCTCCTCTGTTTCCCCCTCAGCCTCCTCTGTTCCCCCCTCAGCCTCCTCTGTTTCCCCCTCAGCCTCCTCTGTTCCCCCCTCAGCCTCCTCTGTTCCCCCCTCAGCCTCCTCTGTTCCCCCCTCAGCCTCCTCTGTTCCCCCCCTCAGCCTCCTCTGTTTCCCCCTCAGCCTCCTCTGTTCCCCCCCTCAGCCTCCTCTGTTCCCCCCTCAGCCTCCTCTGTTCCCCCCTCAGCCTCCTCTGTTCCCCCCTCAGCCTCTGTTCCCCCCTCAGCCTCCTCTGTTCCCCCCTCAGCCTCCTCTGTTCCCCCCTCAGCCTCCTGTGTTCTAAGGAAAACAACCCCAGTCCACCTAGTCTTTCCTCAGAGCTGCAATTTTCAAGAATTGCCAACGTTCTTGTCAATCTCCTCTGCATTCTCTCCAGGGCAATTATGTTGATCCAGTAATGTGGTGGCCAAACTGCACACAAAACCCCGGGGACGCAATTCTTCATTGGCCGACGCTGGAACTGGGAAAAGTGATTGGGCGGAGAATTGGTTGCGATGCCGAAATCATGGTGGCCGCTGGTTTCACGGCAAATCGAGATTCTCCATCAGCCTCGACAGCAGTGTCAATGCGTTCCAGAACACACATCAGTCAACACGCTTGGCATATCATTAGTGTCCTAACCTGGTATTTTCCGGGGTCTCTGCGATTCTCCGCCTCCACTGGGGCGAATTCCTGTTGGCGCGGTTCAATGCTGCTTTTAAATATCATGAAGACAGCCCATTGTGAACTTAGGGCCCTCTGACCCCAGCCAACCCACCAGCTGTATGGGCGCCCCAGCACAACCACTGCCATCCTGTCGGCTGGGATGAGTGTGTGTGGGGAGGGTAATGTGTGTGAGGCTGGGATGAGTGTGTGTGGGGAGTGTAATGTGTGTGTGCGGCTGGGATGAGTGTGTGTGGGGAGGGTAATGTGTGTGAGGCTGGGATGAGTGTGTGTGGGGAGTGTAATGTGTGTGTGGGGCTGGGATGAGTGTGTGTGGGAGTGTAATGTGTGTGTAAGGCTGGGATGAGTGTGTGTGGGGAGGGTAATGTGTGTGTGCGGCTGGGATGAGTGTGTGTGGGGAGTGTAATGTGTGTGTGCGGCTGGGATGAGTGTGTGTGGGGAGTGTAATGTGTGTGTGTGGCTGGGATGAGTGTGTGTGGGGAGTGTAATGTGTGTGTGCGGCTGGGATGAGTGTGTGTGGGGAGTGTAATGTGTGTGTGCGGCTGGGATGAGTGTGTGTGGGGAGTGTAATGTGTGTGTGCGGCTGGGATGAGTGTGTGTGGGGAGTGTAATGTGTGTGTGGGGCTGGGATGAGTGTGTGCGGGGAGTGTAATGTGTGTGTGCGGCTGGGGTGAGTGTGTGTGGGGAGTGTAATGTGTGTGTGCGGCTGGGATGAGTGTGTTTGGGGAGTGTAATGTGTGTGTGCGGCTGGGATGAGTGTGTGTGGGGAGTAATGTGTGTGTGCGGCTGGGATGAGTGTGTGTGGGGAGTGTAATGTGTATGTGCGGCTGGGATGAGTGTGTGTGGGGGAGTGTAATGTGTGTGTGGGGCTGGGATGAGTGTGTGTGGGGAGTGTAATGTGTGTGTGAGGCTGGGATGAGTGTGTGTGGGGAGTAATGTGTGTGTGCGGCTGGGATGGGTGTGTGTGGGGAGTGTAATGTGTGTGTGCGGCTGGGATCAGTGTGTGTGGGGAGTGTAATGTGTGTGTGCGGCTGGGATGAGTGTGTGTGGGGAGTGTAATGTGTGTGTGTGGCTGGGATGAGTGTGTGTGGGGAGTGTAATGTGTGTGTGGGGCTGGGATGAGTGTGTGTGGGGAGTGTAATGTGTGTGTGCGGATGGGGTGAGTGTGTGTGGGGAGTGTAATGTGTGTGTGCGGCTGGGATGAGTGTGTGTGGGGAGTGTAATGTGTGCGTGCGGCTGGGATGAGTGTGTGTGGGGAGTGTAATGTGTGTGTGCGGCTGGGATGAGTGTGTGTGGGGAGTGTAATGTGTGTGTGCGGCTGGGATGAGTGTGTGTGGGGAGTGTACTGTGTGTGTGGGGCTGGGATGAGTGTGTGTGGGGAGTGTAATGTGTGTGTGCGGCTGTGATGAGTGTGTGTGGGGAGTGTAATGTGTGTGTGCGGCTGGGATGAGTGTGTGTGGGGAGTGTAATGTGTGTGTGGCTGGGATGAGTGTGTGTGGGGAGGGTAATGTGTGTGTGGGGCTGGGATGAGTGTGTGTGGGGAGTGTAATGTGTGTGTGGGCTGGGATGAGTGTGTGTGGGGAGTGTAATGTGTGTATGTGGCTGGGATGAGTGTGTGTGGGGAGTGTAATGTGTGTGTGCGGTTGGGATGAGTGTGTGTGTGGGGAGTGTAATGTGTGTGCGGCTGGGATGAGTGTGTGTGGGGAGTGTAATGTGTGTGTGTGGCTGGGATGAGTGTGTGTGGGGAGTGTAATGTGTGTGTGGGGCTGGGATGAGTGTGTGTGGGGAGTGTAATGTGTGTGTGGGGCTGGGATGAGTGTGTGTGGGGAGTGTAATGTGTGTGTGCGGTTGGGATGAGTGTGTGTGTGGGGAGTGTAATGTGTGTGCGGCTGGGATGAGTGTGTGTGGGGAGTGTAATGTGTGTGTGTGGCTGGGATGAGTGTGTGTGGGGAGTGTAATGTGTGTGTGTGGCTGGGATGAGTGTGTGTGGGGAGTAATGTGTGTGTGCGGCTGGGATGGGTGTGTGTGGGGAGTGTAATGTGTATGTGCGGCTGGGATGAGTGTGTGTGGGGCTGGGATGAGTGTGTGTGGGGAGTGTAATGTGTGTGTGCGGCTGGGATGAGTGTGTGTGGGGAGTGTAATGTGTGTGTGCGGCTGGGATGAGTGTGTGCGGGGAGTGTAATGTGTGTGTGGGGCTGGGATGAGTGTGTGTGGGGAGTGTAATGTGTGTGTGCGGCTGGGATGAGTGTGTGTGGGGAGTGTAATGTGTGTGTGCGGCTGGGATGAGTGTGTGTGGGGAGTGTAATGTATGTCTGGCTGGGATGAGTGTGTGTGCGGAGTGTAATGTGTGTGTGGGGCTGGGATGAGTGTGTGTGGGGAGTGTAATGTGTGTGTGTGGCTGGGATGAGTGTGTGTGGGGAGTGTAATGTGTGTGTGCGGCTGGGATGAGTGTGTGTGGGGAGTGTAATGTGTGTGTGCGGCTGGGATGAGTGTGTGTGGGGAGTGTAATGTGTGTGTGCGGCTGGGATGAGTGTGTGTGGGGAGTGTAATGTGTATGTGCGGCTGGGATGAGTGTGTGTGGGGAGTGTAATGTGTGTGGGGCTGGGATGAGTGTGTGTGGGGAGTGTAATGTGTGTGTGTGGCTGGGATGAGTGTGTGGGGAGTATAATGTGTGTGTGCGGCTGGGATGAGTGTGTGTGGGGAGTGTAATGTGTGTGTGCGGCTGGGATGAGTGTGTGTGGGGAGTGTAATGTGTGTGTGCGGCTGGGATGAGTGTGTGTGGGGAGTGTAATGTGTGTGTGCGGCTGGGATGAGTGTGTGTGGGGAGTGTAATGTGTGTGTGTGGCTGGATGAGTGTGTGTGGGGAGTGTAATGTGTGTGTGGGGCTGGGATGAGTGTGTGTGGGGAGTGCAGTGTGGGGCTGGGATGAGTGTGTGTGGGGAGTGTAATGTGTATGTGCGGCTGGGATGAGTGTGTGTGGGGCGTGTAATGTGTGTGTGCGGCTGGGATGAGTGTGTGTGGGGAGTGTAATGTGTGTGGGCGGCTGGGATGAGTGTGGTGTGGGGAGTGTAATGTGTGTGTGCGGCTGGGATGAGTGTGTGTGGGGAGTGTAATGTGTGTGTGCGGCTGGGATGAGTGTGTGTGGGGAGTGTAATGTGTGTGTGCGGCTGGGATGAGTGTGTGTGGGGAGTGTAATGTGTGTGTGCGGCTGGGATGAGTGTGTGTGGGGAGTGTAATGTGTGTGTGCGGCTGGGATGAGTGTGTGTGGGGAGTGTAATGTGTGTGTGCGGCTGGGATGAGTGTGTGTGGGGAGTGTAATGTGTGTGTGCGGCGGGGATGAGTGTGTGTGGGGAGTGTAATGTGTGTGTGTGCGGCTGGGATGAGTGTGTGTGGGGAGTGTAATGTGTGTGTGCGGCTGGGATGAGTGTGTGTGGGGAGTGTAATGTGTGTGTGCGGCTGGGGTGAGTGTCTGTGGGGAGTGTAATGTGTGTGTGTGGCTGGGATGAGTGTGTGTGGGGAGTGTAATGTGTGTGTGCGGCTGGGATGAGTGTGTGTGGGGAGTGTAATGTGTGTGTGCGGCTGGGATGAGTGTGTGTGGGGGAGTGTAATGTGTGTGTGGCTGGGATGAGTGTGTGTGGGGAGTGTAATGTGTGTGTGGGCTGGGATGAGTGTGTGTGGGGAGTGTAATGTGTGTGTGCGGCTGGGATGAGTGTGTGTGGGGAGTGTAATGTGTGTGTGCGGCTGGGATGAGTGTGTGCGGGGAGTGTAATGTGTGTGTGGGGCTGGGATGAGTGTGTGCGGGGAGTGTAATGTGTGTGTGGGGCTGGGATGAGTGTGTGTGGGGAGTGTAATGTGTGTGTGCGGCTGGGATGAGTGTGTGTGGGGAGTGTAATGTGTGTGTGCGGCTGGGATGAGTGTGTGTGGGGAGTGTGATATATGTCTGGCTGGGATGAGTGTGTGTGCGGAGTGTAATGTGTGTGTGGGGCTGGGATGAGTGTGTGTGGGGAGTGTAATGTGTGTGTGTGGCTGGGATGAGTGTGTGTGGGGAGTGTAATGTGTGTGTGCGGCTGGGATGAGTGTGTGTGGGGAGTGTAATGTGTGTGTGCGGCTGGGATGAGTGTGTGTGGGGAGTGTAATGTGTGTGTGCGGCTGGGATGAGTGTGTGTGGGGAGTGTAATGTGTATGTGCGGCTGGGTTGAGTGTGTGTGGGGAGTGTAATGTGTGTGCGGCTGGGATGAGTGTGTGTGGGGAGTGTAATGTGTGTGGGGCTGGGAT